>NC_041384.1:348088752-348141722 GCF_002162155.2 Triticum dicoccoides | reverse complement strand
CTCCACCGACGTACTTCTTCCTCCTATATATACCCACGTACCCCAAACGATCAGATATGGAGCAAAAACCCTAATTCCACCGCCGTAACTTTCTGTATCCACGAGATCCCATCTTGGGGCCTGTTCTAGAGCTCCGCCGGAGGGGGCATCGATCACGGAGGGCTTCTACATCAACACCATAGCCTCTCCGATGAAGTGTGAGTAGTTTACTTCAGACATACGTGTCCATAGTTAGTAGCTAGATGGCTTCTTCTCTCTTTTTGGATCTCAATACAATGTTCTCCCCCTCTCTTGTGGAGATCTATTCGATGTAATCTTCTTTTTGCGGTGTGTTTGTTGAGAACGATGAATTGTGGGTTTATGATCAAGTCTATCTATGAATAATATTTGAATCTTCTCCGAATTCTTTTATGTATGATTGGTTATCTTTGCAAGTCCTTTCGAATTATCAGTTTGGTTTGGCCTACTAGATTGATCTTTCTTGCAATGGGAGAAGTGCTTAGCTTTGGGTTCAATCTTGCGGTGTCCTTTCCTGGTGACAGTAAGGGAGCAAGGCACGTATTGTATTAGTGCTATCGAGGATAATAAGATGGGGTTTTCTTCATATTGCATGAGTCTATCCCTCTACATCATGTCATCTTGCTTAAGGCGCTATCTGTTTTAACTTAATACTCTAGATGCATGCTGGATAGCGGTCGATGAGTGCAGTAATAGTAGTAGATGCAGGCAGGAGTCGGTCTACTTGTCTCGGACGTGATGCCTATATACATGATCATACCTAGATATTCTCATAACTATGCTCAATTCTGTCAATTGCTCAACAGTAATTTGTTCACCCACCGTAGAATACTTATGCTCTCGAGAGAAGCCAGTAGTGAAACCTATGCCCCCCGGGTCTATCTTTATCATATCAATCTCCTACTACTTAGTTATTTACTTTGCTATTTACTATGCCTACATTGTACTTTGCATATTTATCATAAAAATACCAAAAATATTATCTTTATCATATCTATCAGATCTCACTCTCGTAAGTGGCCCTTAGGGATTGACAACCCCTATTTGCGTTGGTTGCGAGGATTTATTTGTTTGTGCAGGTACGAGGGACTTGCGTGTATCCTCCTACTGGATTGATACCTTGGTTCTCAAAAACTGAGGGAAATACTTACGCTACTTTGCTACATCATCCCTTCCTCTTCGGGGAAAACCAACGCAGTGCTAAAAGAGGTAGCATATGGTCATCATCATCTTGCGCCTTTGATCTCCATCTCCAAAGTACCGTCATGATCTCTATCATCACCAGCATGACACCATGATCTCCATCATCTTGATCTTTATCAATGTGTTATCACATGGTTGTCTCGTCAACTATTGCTTTTGCAACTATTCACTACAAAAAAGACACATCCGTGACATTTTGGGCTGAACGAATTTTTTTCTGCCATACTTATGACAATTCTATGATGATAATTGTGACAAAACCCGGTATCATCATAGATGTGGTGGGGTCCTACTTCTATGACAAAAATCATGACATAAAATGGGCTTTTCGTCCTGGGCGGGCCGGAGACACAGCTGCATGACATTCTTTGGGCCGTCCATGACGGAAAAAACCATGGTAGAAGTGAGGGCGTGGAAAATATCGGGGAGTTCCCGGTTACGGTGGGTGGTCGGGGCCGAGCGATGTGCATTTCTCTCGTACGTATGCGCGTGTGTGTGAGGCGTTGGGATCTAACTAAACCCGAGCGATTGCTCTGCAGGCTACGCGTTACTGAACCCAAACGATCGATCGATCCCTTGCTGTTTAATTGAATCGGAGTGATTCCTTCGCTACTGCTGCTTACTGAAGCCGATCGATGCTACCTATGGATGAACAGTGAGTGTTGTTGAGGGGTTTGGATGAACAGTTCCTGGTGGGGGTTGGATGAACATGACCCCATGGTAGTAGAGGTCGTTGCCGCTGGATGGACAGTACCCGATCGATCGAGCCGGTGGATGAACAGGACACCGTGGAGGGCTGGATGAACAGCACCCTGTGGAGGGTTGGTTGAACAGTAGCCGGTGGAGGGCTAGATGAACAGTAGCCCATGGAGGGGTGGTTGAAGAGGACCCCGTGGAGAGGGCTGGTTGAACAGTAGCCGGTGGAGGAGCGTGTTGTGGAGGCTGGATGAACAGGAGCCCGTGGATGAACGGTCACAGGTGGAAGCTGGAGGAGGTTAACGGTGGATGAACAGGAGCTCGTGGAGGCAGTCGATGGTGGATGAACAGTAGCCCATGGAGGCTGTCGACGGTGGAGATGAACAGTATCTTGTGGAGTCCCGTTTTGCGGTACGCCACACCCCTCTTGATGAACAGGACCCCCGTTTCGACCGTAGCGCTCCAACACAAGTCTGTTTCCTCCGTTTTGCGTTACGCCACACCACTCCCGATCAATGGGACCCCGTTTCGACCGCAGGAGTCCGTTTCCTCTGTTTTACTATACGCCAGACCCCTCCCGATGAACAGGATCCCGTTTAGACCGTGGCCGGTCGAACACAAGGCCGTGTACTCCGTTCTGCAGTACGCGAGGCCTCGTTTCCATCGGTTGTTCCGTCCAAGCCGGTTGTCTCCCGATGAACACAACGACGCATTCCGTTCCGACCCAGCTAGTTGCCTTCCCATGATCATGACGACAACGCAGCTTCTCCGTTCCGACCTAGCCATGTACACGGGCCCTGGCCGTACGTCTACGTGAGTAGGCGTTCGAGACCCCGCCCGTATGTATGTGGCCGTATTTACTTTCTTGCACCCTGGCCGCTATACGTACGTGTACATGCTACGTGCGTGCCTCTACTACGACATGTGCCCTTCCTTACATGGCCACGGTTCATCGCTGCAGCCTGCAGACAGACCGATCGTATGTACGTACACGTTCGCGACTAGAATGACAATGCTACGTACCCTTCGACCAGGTGGGTCCCGACTGTCAGGCACTTCCTTGCATGCAAAGATGTAGCTAGTGGGTCCCAGCAGTCAGAGGGGAGAATCTTTTTTTCCCGTAATATGGACGCACTTCTTTGCGTGCGAAGATGTAGCTGGTGGGTCGCATCAGTCAGGGGGGTAACGTTTTTTCGTGAAATATGGTAGCCTGTCGGTGGGTCCCTGCTGTCAGGTGAAGGAATCATTATTTTCCGCGTAATAAGGAGGCACTTCCTTGCTGCGGCCGTGGACCCAGCTGTCAGCCTCTCCACGTACAGTACTCTTCCGATGGAAGTCCGTCGTTGACCACATTAACCACGCCGCGCCGAGAGCACCAAGGCGGTGGATGACGGCGAGGCCTAGGAAGGGGACGGCACGGAGCCGGGCAAGACGCGACAGCGGATGCCCACGCGGAGAGGAGTACGAGGGTTCACAGGTTCGGCTGCGGTATGAGGCTGTCATCGCCGTAGGGCCTGGCCAGCGGTGGGAGTGGTAGGGGCGGTGAGGCCTCCATGGCAGCATAGCCGGCCACAGGAGGCAAGAGCAGGCGGTACAACCAGCGCTGCTTTAGGCGGCTAGAGCAAGAAGACCAGAGGTTGAAGAAGCACTACGGCCGTTGGATGGACATCGTACGGTCACTGGAGCTAGAATCGTTCACATTGACTAAGTTGACAAAGCCCTCCATCCCCGTCAACTTAGTAGGCCCACATGTCAGCCTCCCACTAAGCTGGGCCCAGCTAGCAGGGGGAGTATTCATTTTTTGTGCATAATAAGGAGGCACTTCCTTGTGTGCGAAGATATAGTTGGTGGGTCTGACCTGTCAGCGGGGGGAACATTTTTTCGTGAAATACAGAGGCCCTTCTGGTGGGTCCCAAATGTCAGGTGGAGGAATCATTATTTTGCGCGTAATAAGGAGGCATTTCTTTGTGTGCGGCCGTGGACCCAGCTGTCAGCCTCTCCACATAAAGTCCATGTCCGAAGGATGTCATTCGTTGACCACATTGACCATAGCGCGCTGAGAGCACCAGGGCGGTGGACGACGGCGAGGCCTAGGAAGGGGAGGACGCGGAGCCAGGGAAGATGCAGCAGTGCATGCCCACGCGGAGAGGAGTACGAGGGTTCACTGGTTCGGCTGCAGTGTGAGCCAGCTGTCGCCGCAGGGACTGGCCGGCTGTGGGAGTAGTAGAGGGCATTGAGGCCTCAACGGCAGCACAGCCGGCCACTGGAGGCAGGAGTAGGCGGTCTCGCCGGTGCTGGTTTGGGCGGCTGGTGCAAGAAGAGCAGCGATCGAAGAAACAACAGGACCGTTTGATTCAAATCCAATGGTCACTGTTGCTAGAATCGTTTGTTGACTAAGTTGACAAAGCCCTGCATACGCGTCAACTTAGTAGGCCCACAGGTTAGCCTCCGAACTGGTGCGCCCCAGTGGGAGGAATCATTTTTTCGCGTAATAAGGAGGCAGTTGATTGCGTGTGGCCAGGCCAGCGGAGGGATTATGGTGGGTCGGTGAAGCCTGCGCGACATGACAGCGGGCCACAAGAGAAGGGAGCAGGCACTCCCGCCGGCGCTGATTTAGGCGGCTGGACTAGGAAGATCAGAGATTGAAGAAGCACGTCGGCCGTTGGATGGACATCCAACAGTCACTGCTGCTAGAATCATGTGTTGACTGACCAAAGCCTTGCGTAAACTTGTTAGCCTCTAAATTTGTGGCGTGTACAGCCCATTTGCTATTATTTTTATAACTTTTACTCATTTTCTAATTCATATGGAATTTATTGCAGCCCATTTTCCATTTTTAGAATTATTGCCCATTTTCTAGTCAGTACTAGGGTTAAAAAATTGAACTAAAACTGTGTTAAATTTAAAAATTCGCTATTTTTTGCTGGGGAACTAAATATTCTTAATCCAAAAATTATTAGACATACTAAAACAAATTAAAAAATTAAATTAGTACTATGTCATGTTAAAATCCAATGAAATATAAAATATCAGTGAAGAAGAAAACAAAAAAAGAAACTAATTTTCCCATTTACTTTTAACAGATACTAACCAAACACTTTGGCCAGGCCGGAATGCGTCTCTCCTCGACTTGAAAGATTTGTAGCCCAGTAAGTCGGAGAAAACAAATAAGCCTAGCTTGGGTATCCTTCAAAAAGAAAAAGTGGCCTACCTACTTTCCCAAAGAAAAAACTACTAGGCTGGTCATGTTGTTAGACGGGCCACAGAGACCGCACAACCCAGTTTATAGCCTGCTCCTCCGAACAAATCATCAAAAAAAATTGTGCAATTCTGCCGTTAATTTACTAAATGTTGAAAATGATGTGGGTCCCAGATATCAATAGGGTGGATTAGAGTAAAAAACGAGGGGTGCATCTGAGTAGTAAAAGAGGCGCTTTGCTTGTGTTCGAGAGTGGACCTGGTGGGTCCGTATTGTCATACCCACATCTACAGTCCTCTCCTGATTCACTATGTTGACAGGGCCGGACGGCGGTGCCGTGATGAGCGCACCAAGGCGGAGGATAAAGTGATGTCGCCAATGTGTTGGGCTGGGTTGGACAATCTTATTGAAAAATAAAAATGGACCAGAACTATTTACGACATTGACTATGATTTGCATGGGTCCGCTGGTTGCAGGAAGGAAATGGTGGGAGAAAGAAGACTGGTCACTATCTTTTCCTAAGAATTATATCGACTGAATGTAATGACACTATCATAGGAAATAATATCCTCTTGTTAAATCATGAATATAAAGAACTGGTGCATGAGCATTTAGCTTTATTTATTTACTTATTTATGTTTAGGGGACCATGAGCATGTACCTGGTCCGGATTCATGTGAGAGCCTCACTTCCAGTTAATTATGGGCTCCTCTATTGGTCCTTCATCAGTGGGCTGCATGTTATCAACAAGTGGAAAATGTGTTCCTACAAAAAATAATATGCGCTACGTACGGTACGGGGCACTAAAGGATTGGACCATGCAACGACTTCCAAAACATTGTGTTTGTTGTTCTAACAACACATTTATTCAACCAGCAGAGGAAATATACTACTAATTGTACATTGAAAACAGCAGCATCAGCAACCAGGGCTGGGGGTGCAACACAAGCAGTAAGCAGGCCAGAACAGTAAAGATGCAGCTCTCTCTTCCAAACCAAAAATCAGCCATCATTACAAAAGGGCTACCAAAACACTACAAAAAAGACACTTCCGTGATGATACGTGTTTGCCATAGTAGGTCACGTTTTCTGTCATGCATGTACATCCATGGCAAGTTTATGACAGAATCAAGATAGTCATACCTGTGCTGTCGTAGAAGTGTTCCATGACATTACCAAAATTATCATCACGGAAGTGTCCACTTCCATGGTGATAAATCGCGCGTCATAGAAGTGATTTCATCAAGGGTGACCGACACGTGGCATCCACCGTAACGGGACGCCGTTAAGCTATCGGGTCCGGTTTTGGATCCGATAACCCGTTAACAGCCCGGACCAATGGGAATTTTCCATGTGTAAAATTCTCATTGGCCGGAGGAAACACGTATCGGCTCAACGTTCGGACAGATGTCATCCACTCATTAGACAGGAGGCGCCTATGATACATCGACACGTGGCATAGCCCAACAGAGGCCCATTCTGGTAAAAAGGCCGGGCCTATCAAAACAAGTGGGCCGGCCCATTAGCGGTCTACTTGAGTCAGGCCCATTTACAAGTACAGCCCATACAAGTTACACGGAATCAGCCCATCAAAGGCCCATTCTAGATTCGACAATTTCCAGCCCATCATCAGTTTAAGCCCGTTAATGGCCCGCTAAGTTGTTGGGCCCAATTGCAGCCTGAGCTTCTTTTGGCCTGTTAGCAGCCCATCGTCAGTTCTAGCCCGTTAACGGCTCGGAACATCTTTCAGCCTTTTCTCGGCCCATTCTATAGTTGGGCCAATTCTAGCCCGCTGTGACTTTAGGCCTGTCCTCGGCCCATTCTGTAAATGGGCCAACTCTTAGCCCATTTTTTCTCTCGGCCTATTAAGGGCCCGCACAACAGTTCGGCCTTTGACTTCAGGTCCATTAGGGGCCCACGTTCCGCAGGGCATCATTTCAGCCAAACGCGACTTTCGGCCTATTAAAAGCCAAGTTTGCAAATTGGGCCTCCTCTGGCCCATAACACTTTCGGCCTCTTACTGGCCCGTAAAGTAAAAGGGCCAAGAAAAAATTGACATTTATTTCGGTCTGCTAAAGGCCCGCAGGCCATTTCCATTTATACGGCCCTATCGAGCTTTAGGCCTGTTGACGGCCTGCTAAGAGCCGTTGTTATGGTGGGCCCATTTGGGATCCACTTAATATTATTTTGACCAACCCAATTAAGGCCCGCTTTGACTGCACATGTTTGTTCGTTTGTATGGCATCCAGGAAATGTTTGGGCGTGTTGGCCCCCATTTCAATGATATATCATATTCAAGAAATATCCTACTTTATACTATCGCCTCTAAAAACATACACTATACAATAAAAAGCATAGAAATGTATAATAATCCTACACTATACAATAAAGAAATTACAGCTGAATATACCCACTAGGCATTATAGTTCGGCACCATTGATTATAAAGCATGCACAAACAGCAAATTACATACACTGGACAAATAAAGCTCATACATCATGGACACGCATCAACAGAACTTACCATTTGAACTATAATCTCTTCAGATAAAGGGATTGGCTCGATTCAGATAGCACAAATTTCAGTCTGCAAAATCTCCAATTCCTTCGTGGTTACCTCAGTGTCTTGTTTCAGTTTTTTGACTCCTGCATCTAATACCTGCATGTCCAGTCTCAACTTGTTGATTGTACATTGAGAATCATGTACACATTGTCTTGCCACCTCTAGTTGATGCTCGAGAACATCAGCACATTCCAATTCCAATCCATAATCATTCGGTAATAGCCATGCCACACTGCTTGCAGATCTTTGTGTTGATGTCACTTCATCCTAAAATGTTTCTGTAAGTACACATGACTAGGGCAAAAATATAGTTATAACAGTCAAGCGAGCAAGACAGACTATTTTGTACAAGGCAAAACAGGACAAACAATAATGTTACATGTCATGAAGCATAAGCAGGTGATATTTTAAAAATTATAAAAAAGGTAGTCTGTGCAGCCTGCATACAGAAATCTATCTGAGCTCACCAAAGGAGCATGATGTTGGGGCCCAATCCAAAACACAGACAAGTTACAAATTAAGACAACACGTTGCGTATAAGTAAGCAAGCAGTTGGCCATTCTGTAGCTCAGTAAAAGTCTTAGGGAGCATAATGAACAGCAGAGGTATTCATACAAACCTATTCATTAGCCTAGTATAAACTAGATTGTGAGCCTCATGCAATAATAGTTGGTTAATAGACTTCAAAGCTTCAGTCACACTTCACTAGAGTAACTAAATGGTAATGCCTTTAATTATGTCAACTAATAGTTATACAAGTACCCAACATCAGGCACCATTGTTTGGGCATCTCATTAACTGAGGAAAAATAAAGCAATTGAAAAGAGCAAATTATCTATGCCTGAAACAAACAAGGAATTGAGATGTTGAGTTGGATACAGTGACTTACCTTAACTGGTTGAACATGCTCAGTGTAGCTCCTACTTCTCTTGCAAGGCTCCTTCCTAACATCTTGTACTTGGAAATCCTCAATCTTATCTTCATTGCACCCCCTCTGCAAGGTGACACAAACTAGTTACTCATCTCCTTGGAAGATAAATATGCATACTTTCTAGTTTGTGAACAACACAAAAGGATGAGATTATAACAAAACAATACCACATAATGTAACATGCCACATCTCTTGCACTTGCACACAATGAAATGGGCATTTACTATGTCTACACTATGTAAAAACTAGGCATACCTTCGAACTAGATCTCCGGGTACTCTCGGAGAGCCTACTTTAGTGTACAGCCAAACCTTTATGTCACCTATGAGTTAGAGAAGGCCCCACTACAGCAGCCCTTAGTGTTTAAATCCTTGACAAGCTCTGTTAGAGTGTTAGGTCAAGAACAACAAGTAATCAAAGCAAACAGTCCTAGTATGGCTGGCTGATGCAAACAACAATTGAACAGATGTGTGAGCAAATCTTACATGTCAAGAAAAGAAGCAAAGATGGAGGCTTAAAGACCATCACTTGAGTAACCAGATTTAAGGGGCATTTAAACATCATGTGCAATGTATGAACTAACATAAACATTGCATATTCCAGATTCTACAATGGAATGCACATGTATTAGGTTATGCCATGTATGATGATGCCTAAATATACACTATAGCAGGTATGAGTTATTCATCATTGCACACACAATTGAATTGCAGGTTAAGGGCTAGTTCGATTATGCCTTTTCAGGGCTTATTGTCAAAATAAGCCATAAAAGATGTAAATAAGTCATTTTTGAGTTATGGGCTTGGGCTTAACTTATTTCGCTTTGGAGGAGGGTGTTTCGGGTAGAAGCTCACTAAAAATTGAAGGGAAGGGGAATAGTGAAATGACTCTATTGTCTGCCTATATTACACTCAAAATGCAACTGCTCATGCCCGCGTCACACCTGATCCTCAAGTAAAAACAAACAAGCAAGAATTCATTGCCCTGCCCGCTTGCATCTCCTATCCCCTTTCCCTCTACCTCAATCCCCTGCCTCCAGCCATAGGGTTCCTCCAGTGAGTCGTCTCCTCTGGTCCCATCTGGCCTGGTCCTTGACGATGCTCTGTCCAGCTAGGCTGCATGGCTGGCAGGTAGGGGTGAATCTCCCTGGCTACTCATCCCTCTGGCGTCGCCCCTCATTCTCATGGTCTCCAGCAGCCGATCCATTGTGGTTCGTCCAACGCACTACTCCGGCGGGCACCGCACAACTACGGTTGTTGTCACACTGCAGCAGAAGGCACCTTATCCCCCCACCCCTCCTCCTAGGCCGTGGCCTTGAGGTGTTGTCGAAGGATGAGCTCATCCAACAACGTGAGGATCTCCTCTGATTTTTTTGCCAAATTTTCATTCTGGTCCACTATACGGTGAATTGCTATGAGCTGCTTCTACTGCTGCTATATGATGCATTGCTATGAGCTACTCCGGCTGCTGCTATATGATGAATTGCTATGAGCTGCTACTGCTATATGATGAATTGCAATGAGATGCTGCAGTTGCCATATGATGAGTTGCTATAAGCTGCTCCTGCTGCTGTTGTATGATGAATTGATATGAGCTGCTCCTGCTGCTGCTATATGATGAATTGCTATGAGCTGCTCCTGCTGCTGCTATATGATGAATTGCTATGAGCTGTTGCCGGTATATGATGAATTGCACACTTCTGCTGCTACTGTTGTATGATGAGTTGCTACGAGCTGCGGTTGCTGCTATATGATGCTTTTAGGTGGTGCTGCTATATGATAATAACTAGCCACTTGGACAATCGAATTTCAATAAATAATTGTTCTTCATTTAAATGTGGGTCTATGTTCTTTGTTTAAATTAGACAATGGGATCTCTATGGAAGACATTTACCAAAGTAGATTGGGCCAAGTAGATGGTATCTTTGTATTTGTATTTTGAACAAATAGTGATGGTCTATTTTCCTGTCATATTAATTACCGCACTGGGTTCAATTTGTGATGTTTGCAAGTCAAATTATTTTTCATATGGGCAGCAAAATGAAAAAATATAATGCAATCTAGACTTTTCACTGATCATACCAAAGATAAGCTGAAAAGGAAGGCAATGAAAAGAACTAGTTGGATTATTACCTGGAGCTTATATTCATAGGTGCTTATTTTCTTAGGATAACTTGTAATAATTGTCCCTAAGAAACTTGGCCAATAGAACTGACATACAAATAACATGTCACGATGATTGCAATGGAGGAGTGACCTACCATAGCACACTGTATAGGCTCACCACTGTCTCTCCTTTTTTGCGATGTTCCATGAAATTGTCACATACATCTTGTACTTATCATTGTGTAACCCTATCTGCAAGTTGACATGGCTAATTTCAGACATCTCTACATGATAATACATTGCATATCCCTTGCGCATATTTAAACCACCTATTAATGATTGTGTGCGTAGCATAAACTAGCCATGACTCTGTGTGCTGGACTAGTAGACACTCTAAGGGAGCCTAATGTAGTGCACTGGAATTCCTACATGCCACATACGATTTTGTGTAATGTACTACCTTTGTTCCTAAATATATGTCTTTGTAGAGATTCCAGTATGGACCACATACAGATGTATATAGATGCATATTTGAGTGTAGATTCACTCATTTTGCTTCGTATGTAGCCTATAGTGGAATCTGTAGAAAGACTTGTATTTAGGAACGGAGGTACGAGGTAGTATCATGTATGACATCTACATATCAAATTTAGGAGCCAGTAGTAGAAATCATTGTCTGCACAAAGGGATTACTGGACGAAAATCCTAGCAAAGCATGCTGGGAGGCACACAACACTACAAGAGAGAGAGACGCGCTTACAAGATCATAGCAATGCCTCAGTCCAGGATCTTGGTTGGCCAAGCTGTTAGATCTAGAAGAAACATCGTCCTTGTAGTTTTTGCCAGCTGCATAAAGGTAACAGCGACCTGTTAGTATATTTGAAGTACATCGGGCATGTGATGCTGGACGGGTTTAAAGGTGACAAGTACCTAGGGTGTGGCGCGTGGTTGGCATCTTGCCAGACGGAGGGAAATAGGTTAGAAACGTCAAGGGTGATGACACTGCTGGCTGTCGGGGTCCGGTAAGGAGATCTAGAACCGTCGAGTAGGGTGTTTGTGGAGCGGCTAAGGTAGGGTGGACTACGATGTGGGCGTAGCAGATCTGTGGCCTTGGACATGGGCGTCGGTGAAGCTGCTCCGGTGGTTGGGTTAAGGATGGTGTCGACAATGCGTATCTGTGGCCGTGGACGGGGCGTCAGAAGCTGCTTCGGTTGGTTGGATGAGGGTGCGACGAAGAGGATCTATGGCCGTGGACCTGTGAGTTAGCAAAGCGGCCCCGGGGTTGACAATGGTATAGGCGAAGCTACTCCGGTAGGGTTGACGATGATGTCGGTGAAGCAGCTCCGGTAGGGTTGAGGAAGGTGTCGGCGAAGAGGATCAGAGGCCATCGGTGGGGCGGCTCCGGGGGGTGCGGACGAAGCGTCTCGGGTGGGGATCACGAATGAGCCGCTACAGATGCGCTGTGGTTGACGAGAGTAACGACGAAGCAGATCCGGCGCCGTGGACAAGGCCGGCACTGAATGGGATGTGGTACAGTGGTGGATGAGCAGTCTACTTGTTTCTAGTGGAGGTGGGAGGGGTAGGTGTGGCCGTAGAAGCAGATCTGGCAAGGTGGACGCCGCTGGCAGTGAATGGGCTCTGGTACACCGGTGGATGAGCAGTCTAGGGTTTCGAGAGGGGAGAGGTAGAAAAGCCGATGAAGTACGGAGGGCGTGATGTAAGATGCTCTGGTGCTATGGAGTTAGTCGTTTTTGCGGGAGGGGGAGAGGAAATGGGGGTGCCGTGTGGTGGGCGGAACTGCAAGTTACCAAAGCAGCCCTGACCTATTATGTATATGAGGGTGGTATTCTTACTGTTGTTCTCTGTGCACCAAGGGAAAAATGGGAATTTCACATGCTAAAGACTAGGTGGCGGAAATTTTAGAAGGAGGCGGGAGATTTTGCCACCCGCGGGATCGTCCGTATCCAGTTTCAACTAATTTTGGACCGTGCTAGCGGGAAGGTCATGCGAGACTGTGTACACGGGACATGCGTCAGCAGTTAATAACTGGTGTGAAGTCCACCCCAGAAGAAAAGACAATAACTCGGGATGATGCGCCGATAACTTGGACGTTCACATGGGCATGACCAATCATACGGGTGTAGAGGCACATTCACAAAAAAAGGATCAAACGCTTAGCCTATGTATTTCTCATGTAAATAAATAATTTAGTGCCATTGATTATTTACTTTAAACATAATGCATTGACGTGTTAGTGTAGAGGCGCACAAAAAGAAATGGATATTGTAGTCCCACAAAAGAAATGGATATTGTTGTCCGCTACTTAAAAGTGTTACCTCATATGATTACATAGCCTCCATTTCATAAATTGCGTACCCGTTGAATTCATATATGAATATTACATATATTACTACATAATAGAACCTTAAATCATCCAAGACTAATGAATTTGAATGAAAGAGTAACAATGGTGCATGTAAATGATAGCTACATTGGTTGTTTGAAGAAACATCACTGTAACTTTGGCATGCACAATTGAAAAGGTTTATTTAGATAGAAAAAAAATGTGATATGTGAGTGTCCAATCTTTATAGCGTTGAATCGATATTGTACCTTTGGCCATGATACAAAGTAGATATTGATTTATGTTCAAGCGATGCACGTCCACGATCGCTGGATAGTGATACGTGAATGAATTGTGCAATCCCTCTCACACGCATACATATCTCCTTTCCCCATGGGCATCGGAATCACACACATGCACTTCGTGTATTTCTCCCCCTCCGTTGAGGTTAGAATTCGTCTTTCTACCCCGTCCTACAAGTCTCTCACACAGAAACACACACACTCTCTCTGTCGAACATGCCCACCCCTTTAATTCCGCCCACCCACAGCCACTAATGTCTCAAAGGATAATTATGTCTCTCACACATATGCGTAAGGTTAACTCGAATTCCGGAACCATATGAATACATACAATGGGATTCCAGCAGAGCACCTTTTGTTTTGAGATCTCGCGCTCTCTCTCTCTCCATCTCTCTCTCTCACACACACACACACACGCGTAGACATTGTTTATCGCTTCATTTTTTCCGGCACTTGCATGCACACCATTTGTTTATCTCCATGATGCTTTAAGTATGTCTCGCACATATCCTATCTACCTATCCCTTAATATAGATATGGGTCATACAAACTCCTTCTCCCTACTAGCAAGATGCCCATGCGTTGCACGGAACATCAAGATGCATTTGTACGATTAGTTTATCTTGTGGGAGAAAAAGATGAATGAGGGAATGCCTTATTTGCAAATGTCGAGATGGGTATGGGTATCTTTTTGCAAAATAGCCATAGTTCCCTTCCTATCCGTCAGATATAAATCGGATGGCCTATATTGCAGGATGGCAGGAACACCATCATCACCAACTCTATTTTTTTATAAAAGTAGAGATATGTAAGTGTCATTGCCCCCCACCCACCTACCCATACACACACACACACTTCCCGACACCGAAGGAGTAGGGTGACACCTCAATCTTGATACTAATCTATCGACTGGCTTCTCTCTCAAACACACACACACACACACACTACCCGACACCGAAGGAGTAGGGTGGCACCTCGATCTTGATAGTAATCTATCTACTCCTCTTTCAAACACACACATATACACACATACACTCACTAGTTGTGCCTCTGTGCCTACCGCGCACACTCTCGATACGTCTTTCTCTCCCTCCCCTTCCCCCGCCCCAACCCCAACAATGACAGCAGAAGGGTGACAACTCGATCTGATCTTAATCTATCAATCGGTTTCTCTCTCAAACATTGTGTCTCTGTGCCTCGCTCAAACACACGAGATACGTCTTTTTCTCCATAGCCCCCTCGATATGTAGACTTCTCGCGCGTGCACAGTTGTAGTGACGATGACGCTGAACCCAGTGTGCCTTGTTTTCACTGGCCTCATGTGATAGTTTTCACCCTGTTTTATGTTAATTAACAATACAACCTTTTCTTTGTTACTACTAGTGAATCTAAAATCATTCGGGGCAGACATATAATATATCACTTCAACCCAATTATCACAGTAACTATTTTAAAAGAAACTACCTAGATGCCCGTGCATTGCACGGAACATCAAGATGCATTTGTATGAGTAGTTTATCTTGTGAGAGACTAGCAAGATGCCCCTACATTGCACGAAACATCAAGATGCATTTATGTGAGTAGTTTATCATGTGAGAGAAAAGGATGAGCGAGGGAAGGCCTTATTTGCAAATGTGGAGAGGGGTGTGGGTATCTTTTTGCAAAATTGCCATAGTTTCCTTCCTATCTGTCAGATATAAATTGGACGGCCTATATTGCAGGATGGCAGGCACACCATCATCACCAAACATATTTTTTTATCTCAAACTCCTATAAAAGACTCAGTTGGTGATGATGGTGTGTCTGCCATCTGTCATTTCTAACCATCAGATCCGCATCTAACGACTATGATGTAAGTCATGGCATTTCAACAAAAAGACCTCACTTCTCTACTCCAATTTGCAGAAACCCCTTAGTGTCTTGAAACCAACCACATCCCTCCCCCACCTCATCAAAACAGCCACAAGGAATATATTTTGAGTGCAACCTAATACGAGTATATTTTTAGTGATATATACACCAAACTAGAGTGTTTTTCTTTCAAGTTTGTGAACATGTATTATTCTATTTTGGATATGTTGCAACGCACGGGCACATTGCTAGTAAGAGTAGAGAAAACGATCAATGAGGGAAGGCCTTATTTGCAAACGTGGAGAGTGGTGTGGGTATCTTTTTGCAAAATTGCGATAGTTTCCTTCCTATCCATTAGATATAAATCTGACGGCCTATATTGCAGGATAGCACGCACACCATCATCACCAACTCTATTTTCTACTCCCTCCGTTCCTAAATATTTGTCTTTTTAGAGATTTCAACAAGTGACTATATACGGTGCAAAATGAGTGAATCTACACTCTAAAATATGTCTACATACACATCCATATGTGGTACTCCATTTGAAATCTGAAAAATATAAATATTGAGGAACGGATGGAGTATAAGAGTAGACATGGAGATATATCTCCATCATGGTCTACAACAAAAATGTGCTAGACTGGTTAGTGCCGGATGCGCGCATCGCGATGACTTGAGTTCGAATTTTGTCTTTAACTTTAGATTTTTATATTATATATATATATTACTTATTTAATATATACTTCTTTCGCTATTGTACTGACAGTGGAACCCATAGAGTACTTAGAATACATGATTAAGGATGGACTTGTTTCTTTTTAACTTTCTGTACGAAGCTGTAGCCACCCTGCAAGTCACGTGAACATTATACATGCAATTAACTTTTTATAGAGGGAGAATCATACACGCAATTAACTCAAATGGATTGGATGTGACTCTATTATTTCCAGCATAAGAGCATCTCCAATGGCAGCCGACAAATTTCCTCCCGCTTCCTTCCGCGGAGGACAACATCAAACACCAGCAGCATACATTTTCACAACTCTAACCAACCAGATGAAATTCGTGCAAACACGGACTATTTTCATATAAGCATGCATGATTTCGTATAAAAAAGCCGGATCTTCATATAAACATGATGGATTTCATTACATTTACATGAACTAAGCGGTGCTAATCCGGCTCTCTAGGTATAACTAATACTCCCTCCGTCCGGAAATACTTGTCCTAGAAATGGATGTATCTAGACTTATTTTAGTTATAGACACATCCAATTTATCCATTCTTAGAACAAATATTTCCCACCAGCAGGAGAGGGAGTACCTAATCTAAATGGCCGCCCGCGGATCCCATTGTCTTCCTCATGTCCGGTAGACACTTGCGGGGTCGACCAAGGTCCTCGGAAGAGCCGAAGCAGCAAAGAAACCATTTGAATGCCCAGTCGTCGCCTCGGCAGTGGCCTTCATGGGACCCAAGTGGCGACGGCCTCCCATGTTCTACTTCTCCTCGATGATGGCGGTGGACATGGAGAAGCTGGCCACCGACTCGTCGCTCTCCACACACCTGGCTTCTGTCTCTCCCTACATGGCGTTACCGCAAGCACGGGAGGCGCGGCCGCAGGCACGTGAGGCGTGCCCACATACACGAGAGGCGCGGCCACCCCAGACACTGGTGGCACGGTATGACGCGGCAGCGATGACGCCTGTACCGGCGTGCTCGCCGCCGTGCCGACGTGGAGCAACTCGCCACTCCACATCGATCTGAACTGGAGTGACAAGTTGCTGAACCACGCGCCGAATTGGGGCGACATCTGGCTCTGTCGGGCCAAGCAAGGTTGATGAAGCACCGAGCGGACTCGCCCGTATCCGGAGGGCTCGGCGGGCCACCCAGCCGGGTAGTATGCTGAAGAATGGCTCCTGGGAAGCCATCAGAAGAGTGGAGAAAATGGTGGAGGAGGAGATGGGGGAGCGGCGGAGGGGTGCGATTCTTGCCCGCTGTCTGTCTCGCCTTGTTTAAATAGAGGGCAGATGGTAGGATCTTGGTTAGCGTCTGGCCTAGTTTAAACTGAGGGCGGACAGGAGGAGCTCGGCCGGTGTTGCGTTTAATTCTAGCCCGCTCATGAACGGACGTGTGGCCGGAGTAAGTTTCTTAGTTTGCATCCGGGTTTAATGGACGGGTTTGATGGAGGCGATGAGGCGTGTTCAGCCAGGCGTGAAGTGGGCGGCGCAGTACCATTTGATTTGACAGCGGACATCACAGTTCCCGATACGACTTTAATGTAGACGAGGGAGGGGTACCGGTTCCTGAAATGTTGAATGGCCAATGATGCATCCTCCTTCAATTAGCATCGTGCATGCATGAGGGGAGTAATGGGAGGTGGACCGGGAAAAGAGGCTGCATGATGTGAATGCAACACAGTTTGCACTCATATAAAGGCGCCCCTCCATTCCAATGCATCTACCACATCGTACGCACCTAAGCATTTGCCTAAGCACCTACACTAAGCGCAAAAGTGCTCACTCCAGACCCATGGTGGCGATGCGTGCGAGCGGCAAGCGGCTGTGCCAGATGGTCCATGACGCCGGCCTGTGGCATGGCGCCGAGGATCGTCTCCAGACGGTGTTCGCGACCGGCTGGTGGATGGCCGCCGTCGACGCCAACTGGGACTCTTAGTTTGACTAGATGATCGTTGCCACCACCAACAAGTTCACCATCCCAAGAAGGTCGGGGACGACATCGCCATACTCCTCCAGCCCGCGCGCCCGGGCTCCTCATTGCCTGCCACCTTAATCGGCCTCCATGGCCGGAACCTCTTTCAAGCACTGGTGGCCCTGCCACGAAGAATGTCCACCTGGAGGTCACGCTCGCCGCGAGGCGCCTCGCCCTGCAAGAATTCGTCGACCTACACATCCACATGTACGAGCAAATCGTGTACATAGGTATCTACAAGGCCATTGAGGACGCTCGGACATTGGCCTTCCTCAACCGGCTGGAAGCCTTGGATGCCTTTGTTGAGAAGCACCTTGACCTCGCCACAAAAGCCCCCACTCCTTAACCGCCGGTCGGTGGCCCCGCGCACTAAGTTGAGGAGGAGGAGGTCGTATGTTGATGGATGCATTTTCTTCTTGCCTCATGTAACCACCAATGCGATCACATCATCGTGGCCTTAATTCTTATTGTGCTATTGCATTCTCGTTCTAGTCAATACCGACATGTGCGATCCCTTTGCTTAATTATATGCATCACTGTAACTAGTACTCCATCGGTCAATTTATAAGTTGTGCTTACCTTTTCCATCAACTTCGTGCAACGCACGGGCATCTTGCTAGAAACACTAGAACATGTCGGACCGCATGTTACCAAACAGACGATGCACCAACCTAGCTACTACATACCCTGCTTATCTGGCGAAAATAGCCTCGCCCTAGCTTTTCCAATCGTTATTTCTATCTATTGCTCGTGCCAAGGAGCAGCACCAAATGTTACAATTTATAATATTTTCACTACTCCTACTCCAATAGAAGAATCAATTGGTGATAGTGGTGTGTCTGCCATCCGTCGTTTCTGCCATTAGATCTGCATCTAACGGCTGTGAGGTAAGTTGTGGCATTTTTGCAACAATAGCCCACTTCTCTGCTCTAGTTTGCAGAAAACCCCTTATTATCTTGAAAGCAACCACATCCCTCCCTCACCTCATCAAAACAGCCTGAGAAATATATTTTGAGTGAAAAGTAATATATTAGGAGTATATCAAAACAAGAGTGATTTCTTTCAAGTTTGTGAACAAGTACTACTATTCTACTACTTTGGATCCGTCGCAATGCACGATCATGTTGCCAGTAAAAGGAAAAGGCCTGCCGCGTCTGCGTCACACCCCCAAACGCCCGGGAATCGGGAGTACTCCACGGCCCGCCCGGCACACCACATAGCTAGGGAAGGCGTGTTGCCTAGCATTTTCACTTTCATGTGGGACCATCATTGAGCAAACCGACCATTGGCAAGCCGCACCCGGCCCGCCAACTGGTTGGAAAACAAAAATGAGGGGAAGATCTACCTGTAGCACAGAAGCCAAGAAATTTGGTGTCTGATGGGGCTCGTTGATAGAATGTTAGTTATTCATAACTAGCAAGATGCCCATGCGTTGCACAGAAAATCAAGATGCATTCGTATGAGTAGTTTATGTTGTGGGAGAAAAGGATGAACAAGAGAAGGCCTTATTTGCAAATGTGGAGAGGGGTGTGGGCATCTTTTTGCAAAATTGCCATAGTTTCCTTCCTATCCGTTGGATATAAACCAGACGACCTATATTGCTGGATGGCGGGCACACCATCATCACCAACTTTGTTTTTTATAGGAGTATAGATATAGATATAGATATAGATATAGATATAGATATAGATATAGATATAGATATAGATATAGATATAGATATAGAGAGTAGAGATTTGGTTACCAAATCTCATGTGTGCAATGCACGTGTATCTTACTAGTTGGTTACCAAATGTCATCCAGGTTTGGCATGAGCTCATACTGCGGGAGCACCACAAGGCCTGCAGCAGGAGTTACCATTTCCCTCTCAGGGCCCACGGGACCGAGCTTCAGTGGCTTAGTGCACATGCCTATGAGTCAATGACAAGCGGACCTTAAATGCGGCTGCCTCATGGTGGTGGCGTGGTTCGCGACTCACTCGTACGAGATGAACCGGCCGGTGGTGGCGTGGCCGTGGCGAGGGTGCCACATCTAGGCGTCGAGGCGTTACGAGGCGTAGATGGCCACACTGGTGGGTACTACCTGTAGTACATAAGTACTCCAGCTGATGATTGGTGCGTGGGACAAAATGTGTCAGAGCCGTTGGACGAAAATTCGATGGTGCGGGAGTACGGATCGGAGCAGGCAAAAAGCGTCCAATCGGGTGTGGCTGCGGTAGAAAGTTGATGGTCGCCACAGTTTAGTTGGCCCGCATGTCATGCACACAAAGGCAGAAGAGCGGTGGGCCGAGAGGGATGAGGCGCACGCCGGGGGACGTCGTGCCGTGGGTTGGAGCGGCGTCGTGGGAATCGCGTGTGGGTGTGTGAACGTGCCTTATATCGACTAGAGGGGGGGTGAATAGGCGATTTTTATGAATTCTTCACTTAGGAATTTGCAGGTGAGCAAATTCCTTAGCAAAGAACTACTAACAGGGGAATAAGTACTCAAAAGTAAACATAACATAACACAAGCATAGTCATCATGATGAAATGAAGACAAGCACAGAGTACAGAAAGCATAAATACATGATAACACAGGATGAAGACCAACAAACTGAAGAAATTGAGAAAGTCTTCAGTCAAAGTCTTCAAACACAGATACAAGCAAGCACTCAACATAGTTATGAGGAAATGAAACAGTTGAGGAAATAGAACTAGTGAGCTTGGTGAAGACAATGATTTGGTAGACCAGTTCCAACTGCTGTCTCAGTTGTACGTCTGGTTGGAGTGGCTAGGTATTTAAACCTAAGGAAACACAGTCCCGGACACACAGTCCTCACCGTATTATCCTTGATCTAAGGTCACACAGACGTCGCCCAATCACTCGTGGTAAGTCTTCAGGTGACTTCCGAACCTTCACAAACTTGGTCACTGGGCAATCCACAATTCCTGTTGGATACTCTAGACCTTGATGCCTAACCGTCTGGAAGAAGCACAGTCTTCAAGGTAATAAGCGTCGGATCCACACAGGATCAATCTCTTCAGTGATGCTCGATCACATTGGGTTTGTAGGTGTTTGGGTTTGGGTTTTCCTCACTTGATGATTTTCGCTCAAAGTCCTCGGAGGATGGGATGCTCTCAAATGACAAGTGTCAGTTTCTCTCAGATCAGTCGACCAGCTAGTGGTTGTAGGGGCGGCTATTTATAGCCTAGGGAGCAGCCCGACATGATAAGACATAAATGCCCTTCAATGATATGACCGTTAGGTGGGTAGATATTTTGGGACAGCTGGCGCATAGCACATCAATGGTCGGAATTTTGAGTAGCAAAATCCTCAAGGCTATCATGTTCCTCACTGTGTAGGCAATCCGCACTGGAGAATTCCTAACTCCTCAGTCAAAACAAATTCCTCAGAGACCAGAAGAACTTCGTCTGTGTCATTGAAGAATATGACTGAACTATATGAGATTTCCAATGGCTTCACTCGAAGGGATTGGTAGGTGTAGGATTTTGAGTTGAGCATCACATGGAAATTTTTCCTTAGTATTTCCTCGACCCCCTTTAACAGTACGGTGTTTCCTATGACTCAAGAAAGAGAAAATGAAACTCCAAAACAATTATTAATGCTTCATGTTCCTCGAATGAATACCAAGTCTTCAGGATTGCACCAATTTTTCACTTTCGAAGTCTGTAGAATGTCTTCAGAAATCCAAAGTCTTCAGTCGAAGAACTTCATTTTTAGGGGTTGACTTTCTCTGTAAATATCAAACTCCTCATAGACTTATAGACCTGTGTACACTCAAAAACACATTAGTCCCTTAACTTATAAGTCTTCAATACACAAAAATCACTAAGGGGCACTAGATGCACTTACAATCTCCCCCTTTTTGGTGATTGATGACAATATAGGTTAAGTTTTCAACGAGGATAAACATATGAAGTGTAAATAATCATATTGAGGAATTTGATTGCAAGATATAGAAGAACTCCCCCTGAAGATGTGCATGATGAGGAATTTGCTTTTGAAGCATGGCACACTTGAAGAGTAGAATCATGGAGATCTCCCCCTATATCTTGTAATTCATACACGCATTTGACATATCATAATGAGGAATTTGAAATGCATGATGAAATATGGTGACTGATGTAATTCAGCATGCGTGCATTAACATATATGAGGAATAAGCATGCAGAAAAACACATCAAAAGTATTAGAGCACCATCGGGTTTGAGTTTACAACTCGATCCAATAGAGTTTCAGAAGAACGAGAGTTCTAACGTAGCAAAAAAAACCCATATAGATAGACCCACTTGAAGACTAACTCAAAATTCTCCCCCTTTGTCATCGAATGACCAAAAGGATCGAAAATGAGGACTAACGCCCCTGAAGAATATCAAGTTGATGAAGGAGCGCCAGCGTTGTTGGGGTCGTTTGTCGTGGAAGGGCCTGCCGCAGTGTCGTCCAACTCTTCATACTCGTCGGTATCGCATGATGAAGAATATGAGCTGGACACCGAAGAAGGAACCTTGACCTTCTTGAATTTCTTCGGTGGAGGTGCATACCAGTCAAAATCTGCCTTGAGACCCATTTTCTTGGGATCTTCTTCACCATACAGATGTGATAGAATGGCCCAGGTGCGACCGAAGACTTCATGGAGGTAGTAATGGTTTTTCTTCACTCCATTGTGTGTAGCAGTCATGTTGTGAAGAAATGAACCAAACTGACGCTTATCCCATTTGTGGTTTCGATCCACCTTCTGGTGAAGACTAAGCAGAAGCTCACGGTCAGTCATCACATGAGGAGCAGCGGCTTGAGGAGTAGACTTGGGTGCATTGGCAGCAGAGTCATATGTGGCAACGTCATCATTGGTGGAATAAGATGCAGCTTTGTAAAACTGACAATCCAATGGACGAATGCCTTCATCAATGACTGCAGGAGCCTTGCCCTTTTCATCAGTTGAAGTAAAAGACTGCTTGAGGACTTCAATCAGGGGCAGATAGCTAGGGTGATTCTGAAAATCAGCCTTGTAGTTGAGTGAAGACCTTGTCCTGAGGAATCTCATAATCCAAGGTGCATAAGGTTTGAACTCAAACGGAGAAAGTGCAGCATTTGCCAGAGTCCTCAAGAAGAAATCGTGATACTTGATAGGAATGCTATGAATGATGTTGAATAGCAGATTCTCCATGATGCCAACTATTTCCTCATTAGATGAGCCGTGGCCTTTGATGGGACTCATTGTCCTCGTCAGAATGCGATAGACGGTTCTGGGCACATATAGTAAATCCTTCATGAGGAATTTGGTCCTTGGGGCTTGACCGGGCTTCAGAGGCTTCATTAACACTTGCATGTACTGAGCTGTGAGTTCTGGTTCATGATACAGGCAGCGAGCTCCTTCAATGGGTGGACTGATGCGCAGGGCATGAAGCAATTCAGAGGCTAGTGCCTTATAGTGAGTACTTTTGGTCATCCAGTCCAAGACCCAGGTGTTGATATCTTTAGGATCACCTGTGATATGCAATGTAGAGTAGAACTGAAGAATAAGCTCTTCATTCCAATCAACAATGTCAGAGTAAAAGTTGAGGAGGCCTGCATCATGAAGAACACCGAGCACAGGAAAGAAGCAAGGTAATGATTCCATGTCCACGTGAGGAATATGCTCATGGTAGAAGATTTTGTCTTTGTTGAAAAGAAGTGAATAATAGAAGTTGGCCTGGCCTGCAGTCCAGAAACGCTTCCTCCTTAGACGAGCAGAGTCATAAGGATTGTAGTTAGTGAAGAACACGTGCTCACCGAAGAAATCATCAGCCTTGAATTTTTGCTTCTTTGAGAATGGATCCTTTGGCTTGGGGTGAGGAGTGTCAGTCAATTGCATCACAACCTCCGGGATCTCGATCTCAGGTTCCACAGGCTAAGAAATTTCAGGTGATGCTTCAGTGGCAGCCTGGGACTTCAATTCTTCATTTTCATGATCTTTAGCACTAGTGGCTGGAATTTCTTCATGGACAGATGGTGTGGCATATGGTTCATCAGATCCCATTTGTACAGTAGTTACTAGGGACTGAGGAATTTCTTGCAATGGTGTGAAGAGTGGAGAGTTGGGGTGCTGACTTTCCCAAAATTCATCACTTAGCATGGGTGTGGTACAACCAATGTCCACATCTTCATCTCCTATTTCTTCAACGCCGGCCTCTTCAGCAGTAAACTGAGGCATAGGCGAGGAGACACCTGGTGTTGAAGGGATTGTATCCACTTCAATTTCTTCATCCATCCACTCTGACGAAGCAGCAGAGGGATTCTCTTCATCAGATTCACATGGAATCACATATTCTTCATCAAAAGGAACATCATCAATGGGGTTTGCAAACGAGCTAGTCAATGGCTTCATCTTCTTCTGAGATGAAGAATCCGATGCAGTTGATGCCTTCCTTTTCTTCACCGCTGCATGCTCTGCAGCCTTGGTCTTCTTCACATCTGATGCAGATGGAAGGATCGGAGTTGGTGTAGGCACAGGAGCAGAGGAATTGGGTTGTATTTCTTCAGGCGCAACTGATGCAGTTGCCCTGACTTCTTCATTTTCTTCAGGCGCACCACTAGTGGATGCCCTGACAATTTCATTAGTGGCTGGAATGTAGTCATCAGCCCTAGAATTCACATTTTCTTCGGAAACCTTATTGTCATCAGCGATGCTAGCATTTTCTTCAGTCGGCTGAGCACATGCTTCAGCCTGAGGAATTTTCTGTTGTGTTGCGGCAGCAACATTGGAAGTGAACTGTTCAGTTATCTTTACAAATCTTACTTTGGCTCCAAGACAGTCAGCATAATAGCGATCAAATTCATCACTCAGTTTCTTGATTTCAGATTGAAGAGCAACACGTTCTTCAGGTGAAAGCTTCAGAATGTTTTGCTTCAGAAAGCGCTCTTTCTTGTACTGCACTTTCTTCACCCTCCGTCCCTGTTCAAATTTCCATTTCTCTTCATCAATGAAGTGAGTCAGTACATGGCTTTGACCAGGAGTGAGGTTCAGGTCAGGCAGAGATGTGTTGGGGTCCTTGCGCCATAATTCAATGAAGTCTAGGATCAACTTCGGATCCAGCATTAATGGCACATTACTGCCTTTGGCTCTAGCGGCCCTGAGTTGCCTGTCCCTGATGATTTCAGCAAGTTCTTCATCATCAGCCTCATCATCATCAGAGGGCACTTGGAAAGCAACTTGTTTCTTGTGAGGACTTGGTCGAGGACCTCGTCCAGCAGAGGTATTCTTCTTCAGAAGAGTGGGAGCAGCTGAGGAACTTGGAGCAGCTAAGGAACTTGTAAAGGCTCCTGAGGCAATAGACATGCCTGTGGTACTTTGGCATGTGGCGAGATGCACAGGTGCTAAGGATTTGGTCGGAGCAGCCGAAGACTTTGGCGGAGGAGCTGAGGATTTTGTAGAAGAAGGAGCAGCGTGAGGAATTGGCCGTGAGGGCTTTGAGGAATCTGGCCATGAGGGCATAGCTGAGGAACTTGACCATGAGGGCATTGCTGGTGAAGCACCGGGCTTGTGAGCAGGCTTCTTTGGCATGGCCTTCTTTGGCTTTACAGAGGCCTCAATAGCAACAGCGGCAGCAGAGTCTTTGTTGAATTTCCTCACTGCATCTTTTGCTTGTTTGGCCAACTTGGCCTGGCGCTTGGCCCATTCATCAGGATAATCCTCACCACGCTTGAGGCTGGTGGGATCAGCTATTTGACCATGTGCCAATGGAGGTCTTGGGCATGGAGGATTTAGTGCAAATTTCTTCATGTATTTGGGAGTGACATATCTGTACTCCCTCCAATCTCTTGCCCATCTCCTCTCAATCTTTTGAATGCGCACCTTGCGCTGATTTTTATCCTCCTCGGGGGGTGTGCAATACCCAGCATAGATGTCCTCAGGTATTCCAAAGGCAGTGTTGACCTCAGGCCTCTTTCCTCCTTTCTGTGGCTTCTTACCATCAGCCATTTTGTTCAGTTGAGGAATTTGAACAATTGAATTCTCTGAAGAGGTATGCAACTTTTCTTCGAGGAATGTTGCAAATGAGTTAAGTTGATGAGAACCTAGTGATTCAGCAGCTGACATGAGTACCTGTGAATAGAGTATAGTTGCGAGGAATTTGGAGAGGTCATATGCGTTCTAAGAGGTTTTTCAAAAAGAACAAGTTTGAGGAATTTGACCAGATGAGTCTTGAAGAATTTCACTAAGCGTTCTTTGTCTTAGGTTCCAGAGATGTATAGATCAAAAATCCACATATTTGAGGAATCTTGAAGAAAAAACATAGCTTAGAGAAATGAATCAAGAACAGATGACATGTGAGGTGTTTTAGTGTGTGAAGATATGAAGAAAAACACATTTGAGGATTTTGTAGAAATCATTTGAATCAAAGAGGGCAGTAAAAGTAACATTTAATTACCCTAGACGAAGAACACGATGAACTGGTATGTGGAGATGTGAAGTTCGTTAGTGCAGATCTTCCACGCCCTAACTTGGTGGAGGAAGACAGCTACGGTGGCAGCAGAGTGAAGATTTCCGCGGCCGGCGCGAGTACGATGATGATGAGGTCGAGGCAGTGAAGCTTTTCCTCACCGGCCATGATGAAGTAGCGGCGGCGCTAGGGTTTGAGAAGCTTGAGCTAGAGAGAGGTCGAGCGGAGAAAAAGAAGTGAGGAAGGGGAAGGGGGTATTTATAGCCACCGTGAAAAATTGTTCGCCCAAAGAATTTGGACGAACGTGCCCCTGACCCTTCTCATTCGCTTGACATGTGTCACCCACGTACTGAGAAGTGGAGATCGTGTGCGATTGTGGGTGAATAGATAAGTATATCGTGGGATGCGGAACGTTTTCAGCGGCAAAGCCAAAAATTTAGATAAGATAGGTTTTAAAGTTCCGTTCGCAATTTCTTCAGCTGACAAGGACACAGTGAAGATTTTGAACGAGTTTCAAATAGAAGGCACATGAAGAATTTGGGAACAGATTGGGTTGAGTATAGCATAGAGGGGGAAGTGTCCGATCACATTCACTTAGCAGAAAAACCAACTTGAAGAAATAGCCATAAGTGAATGTTGTAGAGGACATAAACTCATATATATATATATAGAGAGAGAGAGAGAGAGAGAGAGAGAGAGAGTAGCACTATTCTGATCCTGGGATCAGAATAGTTATTCGGATCACGGTCGGCCCTATATAGGCGCGTGGAGGTCTTCCCGAACTCCTGATCCGGTAGGAAAAGAAAAAAAAATAACTTACTGGCATCCTCGAGCTCCCACCCCACGCCGCCCCACCCATCGAACGTGCCCCCGCCACAGGTTCAGCCCGCACCGGCGCCCCTGCGACTCCGGGCGCCACCGCCCCTGCAACCCCGGGCGCCGCCGCACTCGGCAACCTCGCGAGTCGCCGTCCCCTGCGATCTCGAGCGCCGCCGCCCTCCCGGCACAGGCACCTCCTCTCCGGCCCACCTCCCGCCGCCTTCTCTCCTTCTTCTCGGATGCACCAACATCCCTGTCAATACACACCGCTTTCCTCCTGACGACTGAGGCCCGACCAACCACCCTCCATGGACTACTTGTGCTGGCACCGCCGCGAATCCCCACCGCAGCATCGCCCCACCGCGCAGCAGATCCCGTGCAGGTCTGCCCCCATGCTCCTGCAGGTCGACTGCGCCACCGCACGAAGTTCACCGACCAGATGCTTTGGCTGGATCCGTCGCTGGTGCGTTGCCTTGGTTAATCTCCACCGCCGCCCCTACAGCTCCCCAATTCCGGCCGACCTCGGTGTCGTCGAGCTCCCTTCCCCATCGAGCTGGGCCTCATCATCCCGCATGCAGCCTCGCCGTGGCCAAGAGCAATGCCAAGCCACTGAATCCCCACGCGACGCTAACTCCATCTTAGTCACAGCCGTGCGAGGCCCGGCTAGACAGCAGCCCACACGGCGTTAGTGTTTGCACCAGGAACACGCATGTTGCGGTTGTAGAATCTTCCTAGGATGAACTCCTCCGGCCGTTCAACTCTGCATCTGCGCGTTGTTCAGTTTGAGGAGCTCAACGAGTACGATTTATCAGAGGAGAAACCCTAGTCTCGCTTTAATCCCAGTGAATTTAGATCATTTTCTACTGCTTCTACTGATGCGCTCCGCTCAATTCTTCCTTCTGCCGAAAGTGTAGCTGTGTGTGGATTTCGTTTGGTGTCATGGGATCGAATGGGGAAAGATAAAGGACACGTCGGTGGTGAGGAGATAGACTAGAAGATGTGGTGTAGAAAAGAAAGAACGTGTGCACCAATAAGTCTTGCTTTTTGCATGTGTGATTACTTGTTGTTCTTTCTGTAGTTCTTATCCGCACAGGGGATGCTCGGCCAAGGGAGAAACCGAGCGGCGCCTGAGCTCCAGCTCCATGGCCATGCTCTGCCACTGCAATCACTTTTTAGTTGACCTTCTCGGGAGGTCGCTTCGACCTTCGTCAATGACAGAAATCGTCAAGGACTGAGATTCACCAAGCCTGAGATTATTTTTTAACTGGCTTGTTTGACCCGCTTGACTACCAACTATGGATTTTAGCAAGAAAAAAATGGATGTTGTGAGAGAGGCTCATGGTGTATTTACATGTGCAAATACACACACAAAATATTGTTTTGTGAATTAAAATAATTCTTTCAATCCATTACAAATTTGGAACAAAAATGCTCTACACTAAAAAGTTTTTCCTATTAAACAACTTTTCAAAGGTGTATAAATATTTTTATTCTAAAACAAAATGGTGCATTTTGTTTGAAACAAAATCTTAACCATTATGTTTTAGAAATTCATGGTTTAGATATAAATGCGAAGTTCACGTGTACCATATAGTGAAGAAATTCATTAATGAAAAAAGGACCATCTTGGCCATTTCATTGACAACGAAAAAATGCCTAAAAATGTCGTGACAAAAAAAATATTAGAAAATGGAAAAAACTATAATTTTGTTTTGTAAAAAGTTAGAGCGGGTCGATGTCTATAAAAACTCATATTATTTCCATTACTAAAGCGAAACAAAGAAAAGTCCAAAGTGATAACTTCCGGAAGTTCATGTAGTACATGGTGTGTGTTTTGTATGAGAAAAATACAATAATAACGCAAATTCTAAAAGTTTTGTTGCTAGAAGTTCAAGTGCTCGGCCTGGAAAACTTCAAAAATTCTTCTAAAAGAGGTTCCCCATGTGTTTAGATGTCCAAAATCAGATACAAAATATGTTGTTTTGGGTGTTTTAAAATAATTCTCTCAAACCAGAGAGAAGTTCAAAGTGATAACAACCGGAAGTTCATGTACTGCATGGTGTGTGTTTTGTATGGAAAAAATACAATCAAAAGGTAAAAACATGTTGCTAGAAGTTCAAGTGCTTGGCCCGAGAAAAATCATAAATTCATGACAGAGAGGTTCACAATGTATTCAAAAACTTTCCAAACGGTATATCTTATGCTCTATTCCAAAGGGTATATCACACACTCTATTCCTAAAACGGTTAAAACAAATTGGTGTATGTTGTTCAGAATTTATATTGCGGGACGTCTGACCTTCCATTACATATTTTAAAAATGGCAAAAAATGGCGTCCGACCTTCAATTGCGTGTAATTCGACGTACACACAAAAATGTGACGGAAGTTCATAGTGAAAACAACGAGAAGTCCAAGTACTGCAAGGAATGAATTTTTAGTTGACAATAAAATTATATAAAAATAAAAGCTTAAAAGGTTGTTGAAATAAGTTCAATTGCTCTATGCGGGAAAGTTCAAAAATTATTGCAAGAGAGTTTCACCTTGTATTTCCATATTCAAAAACACATAAAAATTATATTTTTGTGTTTTAAAATAATTCTCTCAATCCACAAAGAAGTTTAGTTATTATTTGGGAAGCAATTTGATTTCAAAAAGAAGATAAAAAATCAAATTACAAAAATGGAAAAGGTTCATGTACTACATGGTGTGTGTTTAGTATGAGAAAAATAAATTAAAAAGGCAAGGTGAACTTTTTTGTTGTTATAAGTTCAAGTCCTTGGTCGGAGAAAGTTAAAAAAATTATTGTGAGAAGGGTTTGTACAAAAAGAAAATCATTTGTGTAACACTGACGAATAAATGAGATAATTACAAACGAAAGTACGTCACAGAAGTTCAACATGAAAATAGCACGAAGTTCAACTACTACTCTGAATGAATTTGAGATGAAAAACTTTTAAAATCATCGCGAGTATGAAAAAATGGTGAACGGGAAAATTGTGTGCTTACAATAGCTTTCCATCGGTATATCACTTGCTCAATTCCGGTAAGTGGTTGGGGAGTTACGGGTAAAAACCAACACATGAAAAACATAGTGAAGTTCAAAAAGAACTGCTCCAGAAGTTCAACCTCTTCACGAAGTGCATTTTCGGAGACTCTGTTTTTCCGATGAAGGCAGAACGCATGATCGCAGAAGTTCAGGTTGATAAACTGCCAGAAGTTCACGTACTACACAGTGTGCATGTTGTATTAAAAAGAATAAAAATGCAAAGGCTAAATTTGTTGTCATTATAAGTTCAAGTACTCCGTTGGAGAAAGTTACAAAAATTATTGTGAGAGAGGTTTGTACAACAAGAATATCATTTGTGTAACACTGACGAATGGGTGAGAAGATTACAAATAAAATTACGTCACAGAAGTTCAACGTGAAAACAGTAGGAAGTTCAACTACTATGCTGAATGAATTTCAGATGAAAAACTTTTAAAATCATCAAGAGTATGAAAAAACGATCAACACGGGAAAGTTATATGCTTACAACAGCTTTCCACTGGTATATCACTTGCTCAATTCCGGTGAGTGGATGGAGAGTTACGAACAGTGGATGGAGACCTACGAGCAAAAAATCACGTGAAAAACAGAGTGAAGTTCATGTACACGCGCCGAGAAGTTCAAGTTCTACCCGCGGTGCATTTTCAAAAAATCTGTTTCGCGATAAAGGCAGAACTCATGATCTCGCCATTTTTGAAATTACTTCAAAACGGCTGGGAATCAGAGAAAACCATCAACATGAAATAGTTTCGCATTTTCCATAGCTTTTCAGCGGTATATTATTTGCCCCATTCCGATGAAGTTTGTAGAAATTCCGGCGAAAATATGTTTTTCGCCATTTTCGAAACTGACTTAAAACCGTAAAGAATTGGGAGAAACAATACATACCAAAAAGTTTCGCATTTGTTCAAGCTTTCCAACGCCATATCATTTGCAGCATTCGGACGCACGGTTAAACAATTAGCTCGAAAATACGAACTCGGTAGGACTTGGACCATTTTCTAAATTACTCTTAAACCATTCAAAATTAGAAAAAAACATTCAAGATGAAAAAGTAGCGCATTTTCATATAATTTCCAACGCCGTATCATATGCTTCCATTGGATTAGCCGTTTAGAAATGACATCGAAAAAACGAACTCAGCTGTTCGGTTTACGAAATTTTACATTTTTTCAAATTACTCTTTAACCATAGGGAATTAGAGAAAACTTTCAACATGCGGAAGGAGCGGTTTTGTAGCAGCTTTCCAACGCCATATTATATGCCTCATTCCGATAAACGGTTTAGAAATGCGATCGAAAATACGATTCACGTTTTTTGTGCGAAGAAAAAACGGTTTCAAAACTGCTCTTAAACCGCTTATATTTTGCCAAAAAATTAAGTTGGGTCATGATATTGGGGTCATAGCTTTCCAACGGTATATCGCAACCCCATTTGGGCAATGTTGGCGGAAGTTCAACATAGTTCACAGGGAAGTTCAATGTACTACTAGCGGGGCAGGTCAGGTTGTGATCAAAATATTATTCTGATCCCGTGATCAGAATAGTGTTTATATATATATATATATATATATATATATATATATATATATATATATATAGCCAATGAAGAAAAATGCCGGAAACAGTGAAGACAATGCAAAGTTGAAGAATTTGAACAACTGAGGAATTTCAACACAAAAAAAAACTCAAATTGAAGATTTTCAACTTTTGGTGGTGGTGTGACCCACCGTATAAGAATGATGATTTCAGACACCACGTACAATTGTCGTAGGGTTCTGAGAATCAAATTCTTCGTTAATTTCTTCACACTTAGAGTGTTATTCTTCATTGATTGAAGAATAACGTTTCTTCATGTGTTGCACATCTAAGTCATCAATTTTGCATAAGTGTTAGGATGAACACAATGTCATCATCTACGCGATCGACAAAGCAGATGGCACCACGTATTGCTGGGACGACACATGTAAGTTGTTTCCGTCTAATGTTAATGATGACGCCATGACACTGTTTGAACTTTTTGTGATGATTGACATATCCCTGTTTGAGCAGAATTTGAGTAGAAGTATGGCAATGTATTAGAGATTCCGTAAATCATCTATATTTGGAATGAGTTAATTCATGCGATTGTGACCATGTCATTACAGCCAATGTGTACCCCTGAATAATCAAACTGTTAGGAAGATATTGGTATTCTCCTTATTTAATAGTAATCTATATACTACTAAATATGAGTGTGTATCAATGGCCATGTTAGTTTCCTCATTTTCATGATGTAGAAACATGCATCACACTGTTGATTTCATCTGACCATACATTAGGGAAGTAAATCTGCATATGAAGAACTCTATATTTTGAAGTAGTGAAATCTTGTAATTCTTACCATGTGTACATACCTACGTTTGCCCTTTAGCAATCAATAGCTAGAATAATATCCTCACAAAAAATTTGCCCACAGAACATGAGTATATAACAATGCATGGTATGTTAGTTTCCTTGAAGAATTTGTTTGTGAGGACAGAACATGATTAAATAACATGCATGACATGGTAGTTTCCTGTGAAGAATCGACTGTGAGACAACATGATTATAACCATGCATGGCACTTCTGTATTTTCAAACCCAGTATACATTTCCTTGTATTTTCCTCCTAGTTCCAACAGGGACATATCAATGTTGTTTCTTGCACTATCCTACACATACTGTGAACCATGCTGATCCTACAATAACAATGACTGTCCTTTTTGATATTATGCAGTGTCCATTCGGACAGTGCTTGTTACGTCTATGAGCAGGGTGCCAGCTTGTTGGGGCCTGTAGGATTTTTGAGTTGGAGGCGGGTAAACAGCCTTGGTTCATACTCTCTGTTTCTCGGACTCAATTATTTGATTAACGAGGAGATCACCATTGGCAAGGACCTTGATGGCAGAGAGGCTCTGTTTGCTATGAAAACTGTGTCTACACGGCGAACCCTAGGAGTTCGGGAGCAAACTCCCCTGATTGTCAATAATACAGCCTGCATCCAAAAGAAGGTGAGAATGACAACTGTATGTGGATTAACTTTGATCCTTGGATGTGTCGAGTCCGACAGGCTTCAAGCCTTCAGGTTGATAGGTAATTGGGCTATTGCGTCGAAAGGGTGGAGTACTGGTGTCTCGTGATCACTAGTGGCTGAATCAGGGCTGCAAATTATGATGGTGTTGGATCATCCCTCTTCGAATGACTTGTTGTCTTTGCTACTTGTTCTGGATGGGTAGTTTTCTCTTTTGCTATGCATATTCCTTATCATTTGGTCATCCTCGTCTATGTCACTCGTACTATGTAATAGTTGCCTCTATTTAGAATGTCATTCTTGTCTGGATCACAAGAGTCTGAGCGCTGCAGATGGGTGCGTTTTGGTGGTGTAGCAAGACTTATGAACTATCATGTCTTGTTGTTTATGTCAGTAGAAGTCACTAGTCAGTGTTTGAGGGTCGTATATATCGCTGTTTCGAACAGTTTATTGTCTCGAACTGCTGGTGGGCTAAATGAGGGCATCACCAGTCTCCAGTGTTCAGAGTATATCTCCCTTTTTCTAGTTATAATTTGAGCTCAGTGCCTTTTTGATGATGTACACTTGTTTGGGCCAGTGAGCTGTCGTTGAATATGGGCCGAGTAGTAACGCAATGCCAAATAGGTCAATTATGACTCTCAGGCCGGGCTCTCAAAAGATCCTGAAAAAAGGCCGGGCTCTCAAAAAAAGAAAGAATAGGGACTCTTATGCTGACATCTGGGCGCCATTGGTGTTTTCATGCGCTTGCGCGCCGAGAGCATATTGGCGCATGTTCGAAATTCATGTTACCTTTCCATCCCCAATCAACCGCCCCTCCCCCAACTCTGGAATCTCGATTCCTACTCAAGTTCCCCCAAATCCCCCTCCTGCACTCCCTGTACTCAAGTGCACTATCATGTCGCCGATCAGCGCGGATCTCCGAGCCGGAGATCCTGAGGTCCGTCCTGCCTTCGGGTGCTGCGTGCTGTTGCTCAACAGGGGCATGGCGGCGCTTGACGACCAGTTTGCCGACAAAGTGCTCATGGTAACCATCAACGGCGACCAGCCTCTCGTCTCGTCGGACGACCATGTCAAAGCTCTTGGCATTGCGCACGCCATCCAAATAAATGACTTGCTCCTCAAAGTCTGTCCGCCAACGGCTGATTTCTTCGTCAGGTTCCAGACAACTTTCGACTGCAGTCGTGTGTTCGAATCTTCTCGGCGATTGTTCTGTGATGGCGTGCTGGTGAGCTTTGATCGGTGGCAACCAAGATGGGGCTCGGTGCCCTCTGAGCTTGAGTTTTTAACAAAGATTACCTTCCACAGCATGCCTCGACGTGCTTGGAATAGCGAGTCCATGAATGAGCTTATCAACGACCTTGGAGGTGATCTCGTAAGTATGCTTGTTCCTCTAGACAGGTGGGCTCTGACGGTTATGGCATGGATGAAGAAGCTGTCCACCATACCGATGGTGATTGGTGTTGAGATACCGGTGTAGAAATCGGGGTTGTACTATTCGTTGCCACCAAGGCCGCCACAGACCACGTTAGGGTTGTACCTATATCAAGTGTTAGTGCATGTCGAAGAATTGGTCAATCCATCAATCGAAGTCCTGCCGCCGCCGCTGGTGCCCGGGTCCGTCGACAACGTCCATTACAGGAGTCAACATCAGACTTTCCCTGTGTTGCTCGGAACGATGGATGGCACAGGTGTTGGAAATATGCCCTAGAGGCAATAATAAAATGGTTATTATTGTATTTCCTTGTTCATGATAATTGTCTATTGTTCATGCTATAATTGTATTAACCGGAAACCGTAATACATGTGTGAATACATAGACCACAACATGTCCCTACTAAGCCTCTAGTTGACTAGCTCGTTGATCAATAGATAGTCATGGTTTCCTGACCATGGACATTGGATGTCATTGATAACGGGATCACATCCTTAGGAGAATGATGTGATGGACAAGACCCAATCCTAAGCCTAGCACAAGATCGTATAGTTCGTCTGCTAAAGCTTTTCTAATGTCAAGTATCATTTCCTTAGACCATGAGATTGTGCAACTCCCGGATACCGTAGGAATGCTTTGGGTGTACCAAATGTCACAACGTAACTGGGTGGCTATAAAGGTGCACTACGGGTATCTCCGAAAGTGTCTGTTGGGTTGGCACGAATCAAGACTGGGATTTGTCACTCCGTGTAACGGAGAGGTATCTCTGGGCCCACTCGGTAGGACATCATCATAATGTGCACAATGTGACCAAGGAGTTGATCACGGGATGATGTGTTATGGAACGAGTAAAGAGACTTGCCGGTAACGAGATTGAACGAGGTATCGGGATACCGACGATCGAATCTCAGGTAAGTATCGTACCGATGGACAAAGGGAATTTAATACGGGATTGATTGAATTCTCGACATCGTGGTTCATCCGATGAGATCATCGTGGAGCATGTGGGAGCCAACATGGGTATCTAGATCCTGCTGTTGGTTATTAGCCAGAGAGTTGTCTCGGTCATGTCTACATGTCTCCCGAACCCGTAGGGTCTACACACTTAAGGTTCGGTGATGCTAGAGTTGTAGAGATATTAGTATGCGGTTAACCGAAAGTTGTTCGGAGTCCCGGATGAGATCCCGGACGTCACGAGGAGTTCCGGAATGGTCCGAAGGTAACTATTTATATATAGGAAGACCAGTTTCGGCCACCGAGAAAGTTTCGGGGGTCACCGGTATTGTACTGGGACCACCGGAAGGGTCCCGGGGGTCCACCGGGTGGGGCCACCTATCCCGGAGGGCCCCATGGGCTGAAGTGGGAAGGGAACCAGCCCCTGGTGGGCTGGTGCACCCCCTCCCTTGGGCCTCCCCCATGCCTAGGGTTGAAAACCCTAGGGGTGGGGGCGCCTCCACTTGGCTTGGGGGCTAAGCCACCCCTTGGCCGCCGCCCCCCCATATAGATGTGATCTAGAGGGGCCGGATCCCCCCCTTGGCCCCTATATATAGTGGAGGGGAGGGAGGGCAGCCGCACCCAAGTCCCTGGCGCCTCCCTCTCCCTCCGTGACACCTCTCCCTCCCGCTTCTGCTTGGCGAAGCCCTGCCGGGATCCCGCTACTTCCACCACCACACCGTCGTGCTGCTGGATCTCCATCAACTTCTCCTCCCCCCTTGCTGGATCAAGGAGGAGAAGTCTCTGCTCCATACGTGTGTTGAACGCGAAGGTGCCGTCCGTTCGGCGCTAGGATCATCGGTGATTTGGATCACGACGAGTACGACTCCATCAACCCCGTTCTCTTGAACACTTCCGCATTGCGATCTTCAAGGGTATGAAGACGCACTCCTCTCTCTCGTTGCTAGATGACTCCATAGATTGATCTTGGTGACACGTAAGAAATTTTTTGAATTTCTGCTACGTTCCCCAATAGTGGTATCAGAGCCAGGTTTATGCGTAGATTCTATGCACGAGTAGAACACAAAGTAGTTGTGGGCGATGATTTGTTCAATTTGCTTGCCGTTACTAGTCTTATCTTGATTCGATGGCATTGTGGGATGAAGCGGCCCAGACCGACCTTACACGTACGCTTACATGAGACTGGTTCCACCGACTGACATGCACTTGATGCATAAGGTGGCTGGCGGGTGTCTATCTCTCCCACTTTAGTCGTATCGGATTCGATGAAAAGGGTCCTTATGAAGGGTAAATAGAAATTGGCATATCACCTTTGTGGTTTTGCGTAGGTAAGAAACGTTCTTGCTAGAAACCCATAGCAGCCACGTAAAACATGCAACAACAATTAGAGGACGTCTAACTTGTTTTTGCAGGGTATGCTTTGTGATGTGATATGGCCAAAAGGATGTGATGAATGATATATGTGATGTATGAGATTGATCATGTTCTTGTAATAGGAATCACGACTTGCATGTCGATGAGTATGACAACCGGCAAGAGCCATAGGAGTTGTCTTAATTTATTTATGACCTGCGTGTCAATGAAAACGCCATGTAATTACTTTACTTTTTTGCTAACCGTTAGCCATAGTAGTAGAAGTAATAGTTGGCGAAGAAACTTCATGAAGACACAATGATGGAGATCATGATGATGGAGATCATGGTGTCATGCCGGTGACGATGGTGTTCATGCCGCACCTCGAAGATGGAGATCAAAGGCGCAAGATGATATTGGCCATATCATGTCACTTTATGATTTGCATGTGATATTTGTCATGTTTACATCTTATTTGCTTAGAACGACGGTAGCATAAATAAGATGATCCCTCGCAATAATTTCAAGAAAGTGTTCCCCCTAACTGTGCACCGTTGCTAAGGTCCGTTGTTCCGAAGCACCACGTGATGATCGGGTGTGATAGGTTCTAATGTTCGCATACAACGGGTGTAAGCCAGATTTACACACGCAATACACTTAGGTTAACTTGACGAGCCTAGCATGTACAGACATGGCCTCAGAACACGGAAGACCCAAAGGTCGAACATGAGTCGTATAGTGGATATGATCAACATGAAGATGTTCACCGATGATGACTAGTCCGTCTCACGTGATGATCGGACACGTCCTAGTTGACTCGGTTCATGTATCACTTAGATGACTAGATGGATGTCTATCTAAGTGGGAGTTCATTGAATAATTTGATTATATGAACTTAATTATCATGAACATAGTCAAAAGGACTTTGCAAATTATGTCGTAGCTTACGCTTTAGTTCTACTGTTTTTGATATGTTCCTAGAGAAAATTTAGTTGAAAGTTGATAGTAGCAATTATGCGGACTGGGTCCGTAAACTGAGGATTGTCCTCATTGCTGCGCAGAAGGATTATGTCCTTAATGCACCGCTCAGTGAGCTGAACCTCGAGCGTCGGTTGTGGATGTTGCGAACATCTGACATACACGTTTTGATGACTACATGATAGTTCAGTGCGTAATGCTAAATGGTTTAGAATTGAGGCACCAAAGACGTTTTTTTGAAACATCACAGAACATATGAGATGTTACAAGGATTGAAATTGGGATTTCAGGCTAGTGCCCACGTCAAGAGGTATGAGACCTCTGACAAGTTTCCTAAGGCTGCAAACTAAGGAGAAAAGCTCAATCGTTGAGCATGTGCTCAGATTGTATGAGTACTACAATCGCTTGAATCGAGTGGGAGTTGATCTTCCAGATGAGATAGTGATGGTTCTCCAAAGTCACTGCCACTAAGCTACTAGAGCTTCGTGATGAACTATAACATATCAGGGATAGATATGATGATCCTTGAGCTATTCGCGACACCGTGAAAGTAGAAATCAAATAGGAGCATCAATTGTTGATGGTTAGTAAAACCACTAGTTTCCAGAAGGGCAAGGGGAAGGAAGGGATACTTCATGAGATGGCAAATCAGTTGTTGCTCTAGTGAAGAAACCCAAGGTTGAACCAAACCCGAGACTAAGTGCTTCTGTAATGAGGGGAACGGTCACTAAAGCAGAACCACCCTAGATACTTGGTAGATGAGAAGGCTGGCAAGGTTGACAGAAGTATGTATTGGACATATATTTGTAATTTACAAGTACTCCTAGTACCAGCAGGGTATTAGATACCGGTTCAGTTGCTAAGTGTTAGTAACTCGAAATAAAAGGCTACGGAATAAACGGAGACTAGCTGAAGGTGAGATGACGATATGTGTTGGAAGTGTTTCCAAAGTTGATGTGATCAAGCATCGCATGCTCCCTCTACCATCGAGATTGGTGTTAAACCTAAATAATTGTTATTTGGTGTTTGCGTTGAGCATAGACATGATTGGATTATGTTTATCGCAATACAATTATTCATTTAAGGAGAATAATGGTTACTCTGCTTATTTGAATAATACCTTCAATGGTCTTGCACCTAAAATGAATGGTTCATTGAATCACGATCGTAGTGATACACATGTTCATGCCAAAAGATATAAGATAGTAATGATAGTACCACATACTTGTGGCACTGCCATTTGAGTCATATTGGTATAAAACGCATGAGGAAGCTCCATGTTGATGGATCTTTGGACTCACTCGTTTTTGAAAAGATTGAGACATGTGAACCATGTCTATTGGTAGATATGCATGAAGAAACTCCATGCAGATGGATCGTTTGGACTCACTTGATTTTCAATCACTTGAGACATGCAAATCATACCACATGGGCAAGATGACTGAAAGGCCTCGTTTTTCAGTAAGATGGAACAAGAAAGCAACTTGTTGGAAGTAATACATTTTGATGTGTGCAGTCCAATAAGTGCTGAGGCACGCAGTGGATATCGTTATGTTCTTACTTCACAGATGATTTGAGTAGATGTTAAGTATATTTACTTGATGAAACACAAGTCTGAATTATTGAAAGGTTTATGTAATTTTAGAGTGAAGTTGAAGATCATCGTGACAAGATGATAAAATGTCTATGATATGATCATAGAGATGAATATCTGAGTTACGAGTTTGGCACACAATTAAGACATTGTTGAAATTGTTTCACAACTAATACCGCTTGGACCACCATAGTGTGATGGTGTGTCTGAACATCATAACTGCATCCTATTGGATATGGTGCATACCATGATGTCTCTTATTGAATTACCACTATCGTTTATGGGTTAGGCATTAGAGACAACCGCATTCACATTAATAGGGCACCACACAATTCCATTGAGACGACACCGTATGAACTATAGGTTTAGAGAAACCTAAGTTGTCGTTTCTTAAAAGTTTGGGGCTGCGATGCTTATGTGAAAAAGTTTTAGGATGATAAGCTCGAACCCAAAGCGGATAAATGCATCTTCATAGAATACCCAAAAATAGTTGGGTATACCTCCTATTTCAGATCCAGAAGAAAAAGTGATTGTTTCTAGAAACGGGTCCTTTCTCGAGGAAAAGTTTCCCTCGAAAGAATTGAGTGGGAGGATGGTGGAGACTTGATGAGGTTATTGAACCGTCACTTCAACTAGTGTGTAGCAGGGCACAGGAAGTTGTTCCTGTGGCACCTACACCAATTGAAGTGGAAGCTTATGATAGTGATCATGAAACTTCAGATCAAGTCACTACCAAACCTCATAGGTCGACAAGGATGCATACTACTTCAGAGTGGTATGTAATCCTGTCTTGAAGTCATGTTGCTAGACAACAATGAACCTATGAGCTATGGAGAAGTGTTGGTGGGCCCAGATTCCGAGAAATGGCTCGAGGCCATAAAATCCAAGAGAGGATCCATGTATAAAAGAAAGTATAGACTTTAAAGAACTACTTGATGGTCATAAGGCTATTGGGTGCAGATGGATTTTAAAAGGAAGACAGAGAATGATGGTAAGTGTCACCATTAAGAAAGCTCGACTTGTCGTTAAGATGTTTCCCGACAAGTTCAAGGAGTTGACTACGATAAGACTTTCTCACTCGTAGTGATGCTAAGAGTCTGTTGGAATTATGTTGCAGTCACTATATTATTTATGAAATCTGCAGATAGGATGTCAAAAACATTGTTTCCTCCACGTTGTTTCTTGAGGAAAGGTTGTATGTGATACAACCAGAAGGTTTTGTCAATCCTGAAAGATTCTAAGTTGATGCTAACAAGTATGCAAAGCTCCAGCAATCCTTCTAACGACTGGAGTAAGCATCTCGGAATTGGAATGTATGCTTTGATGAGATGATCAAAGATTTTGGGTTTATACAAAGTTTATGAGAAACTTGTATTTCCAAAGGAGTGAGTGGGAGCACTATAGAATTTTTGATGAGTATATGTTGTTAACATATTGTTGATCAAAAATGATGTAGAATTTCTAGAAAGCATGCAGGGTTATTTGAAAAGTGTTTTTCAATGGAAAACCTGGATTAAGCTACTTGAACATTGAGCATCAAGATCTATAAGGATAGATCAAAAACGCTTAATAGTACTTTCAAATGAATACATACCATGACAAGATTTTGAATGAGTTCAAAATAGATCAGCAAAGAAGGAGTTCTTGGCTGTGTTACAAGGTGTGAGTATTGAGTAAGACTCAAGACCTAACCACGACAGAAGAGAGAGAAAGGACGAAGGTCGTCCCCTATGCTTTAGACGTAGGCTCTATAGTATGCTATGTTGTGTACCGCACCTGAAGTGTGCCTTTCCATGAGTCAGTCAAGGGGTACAAGAGTGATCCAGGAATGGATCACATGACAGCAGTCGAACTTATGCTTAGTAACTAGTGGACAAAGGAATTTTCTTGATTATGGAGGTGGCAAAAGAGTTCGTCGTAAAGGGTTACGTCGATGCAAACTTTGACACTAATCCGGATGACTCTGAGGAGTAAACCGGATTCGTATAGTAGAGCAGTTATTTGGAATAGCTCCAAGTAGCGCGTGGTAGCTGCATCTACAAGATGACATAGATATTTGTAAAGCACACATGGATCTGAAAGGTTCAGACCCATTGACTGATAAACCTCTCTCATAAGCAAGATATGAACATACCCCATGGGTGTTGGATTCATTACAATCACATAGTGATGTGAACTAGATTATTGACTCTAGTGCAAGTGGGAGACTGTTGGAAATATGCCCTAGAGGCAATAATAAAATGGTTATTATTGTATTTCCTTGTTCATGATAATTGTCTACTGTTCATGCTATAATTATATCAACCGGAAACCGTAATACATGTGTGAATACATAGACCACAACATGTCCCTAGTAAGCCTCTAGTTGACTAGCTCGTTGATCAATAGATGGTCATGGTTTCCTGACCATGGACATTGGATGTCATTGACAACGGGATCACATCATTAGGAGAATGATGTGATGGACAAGACCCAATCCTAAGCCTAGCACAAGATCGTATAGTTCGTCTGCTAAAGCTTTTCTAATGTCAAGTATCATTTCCTTAGACCATGAGATTGTGCAACTCCCGGATACCGTAGGAATGTTTTGGGTGTACCAAACGTCACAACGTAACTGGGTGGCTATAAAGGTGCACTACGGGTATCTCCGAAAGTGTCTATTGGGTTGGCATGAATCGAGACTGGGATTTGTCACTCCGTGTAACAGAGAGGTATCTCTGGGCCCACTTGGTAGGACATCATCATAATGTGCACAATGTGACCAAGGAGTTGATCACGGGATGATGTGTTATGGAACGAGTAAAGAGACTTGCCAGTAACGAGATTGAACGAGGTATCGAGATACGGACGATCGAATCTCGGGCAAGTATCGTACCGATGGACAAAGGGAATTGAATACGGGATTGATTGAATCCTCGACATCGTGGTTCATCCGATGAGATCATCGTGCAGCATGTGGGAGCCAACATGGGTATCCAGATCCCGCTATTGGTTATTGGCCGGAGAGTTGTCTCGGTCATGTCTACATGTCTCCCGAACCCGTAGGGTCTACACACTTCAGGTTTAGTGACGCTAGAGTTGTAGAGATATTAGTATGCGGTTAACCAAAAGTTGTTTGGAGACCCGGATGAGATCCCGGACGTCACGAGGAGTTCCGGAATGGTTTGGAGGTAAAGATTTATATATAGGAAGACCAGTTTCGGCCATCGGGAAAGTTTGGGGGTCACCGGTATTGTACTGGGACCACCGGAAGGATCCTGGGGGTCCATCGGGTGGGGCCACCTAACCCGGAGGGCCCCATGGGCTGAAGTGCGAAGGGAACCAGCCCCTGGTGGACTGGTGCGCCCCCCTTGGGCCTCCCCCTGCGCTTAGGGTTGGAAACCCTAGGGATGGGGGCGCCTCCACTTGGCTTGGGGGCTAAGCCACCCCTTGGCCGCCGCCCCCCATCTGGATGGGATCTAGAGGGGCCGCCCCCCCCCCTTGGCCCCTATATATAGTGGAGGGGAGGGAGGGCAGCCGCACCCAAGTCCCTGGCGCCTCCCTCTCCCTCCGTGACACCTCTCCCTCCCGCTTGTGCTTGGCGAAGCCCTGCCGGGATACCGCTACTTCCACCACCACGCGGTCGTGCTGCTGGATCTCCATCAACTTCTCCTCCCCCTTGCTGGATCAAGAAGGAGGAGACGTCTCCGCTCCATACGTGTGTTGAACGCGGAGGTGCCGTCTGTTCGGCGCTAGGATCATCGGTGATTTGGATCACGACGAGTACGACTCCATCAACCCCGTTCTCTTGAATGCTTCCGCATTGCGATCTTCAAGGGTATGAAGATGCACTCCTCTCTCTTGTTGCTAGATGAGTCCATAGATTGATCTTGGTGACATGTAGGAATTTTTTTGAATTATTTCTATGATCCCCAACAACAGGGCCTACTCCATCGCGCAGCGGAAGCCACTGCTTCTTTGGGAGAAGAGGCAGGGCTGGCTGCCTAGATGTGCTCTAATTTGAGGTAACAACTGAATCTTGTCAGATGACCTGTTCTATATTTTTACCTCAGCGTTTTTTATAAAGGGCTATACGTCAACTTAATGTTCTAGTAGAATTTATATATTGTGTTGTCTGTCTGTTTTCTTTGCATAACATTCAAGATATTTCCCCGTCATTGATAAAGACGATGAACCGTTATGTACAAGTTCGTTGGTTTCAACATAGCCCTACCCGTAGCGATCCACTGCTTCCACCTTGATTGTGCCACCTGCGTGAAATTTTTGTATGCAAGTTCAATGTGCTATGATGTTCTATATGATTGTGTCAACTATATAACTTTTTACTGAGCATCATTAATGCATATGGCTGAAAGATGTATTTACGAGCATCAACCGATGGGTCTCTCTCTCTCACACACACACACAGGCGCACACACACACAAGTGGGACCCGTTGAATTATTTCTTCGCTCGTGAAAACTTTTAATTAGGTTCCTGATTGTGGCGCCTGCGTGAAATTTTTGTATGCAAGTACAGTGTGCTAAGATGTTCTATATGATTGTGTCAACTATATAAGTTTTTACTAAGCATCATTAATGCATATGGCTGAAAGATGTATTTACGAGCATCGACCGATGGGTCTCTCTGTCTCACCCACACACACACGCACAAGTGGGACCCGTTGAATTATTTCTTCGCTCATGACAACTTTTTTCTTAAGTTATTAATTGAGCTTAGTGACTTCACAATGTTGTACAGAAGCCTTGTTTGGGCCTTCCCGGCGTCGCTGAATGTGGGCTGAGTAGCCATGTAAGGTTGTACTGTACTACACAATCCTTTTTTTTCAACATCAGCAATGCAACTGGGCCAACAATTGTACACAATCCGGGTCAACTTGTTATTCTCCGGCCCGCTGGGCTGCAAATCTTTCCTAGGAGGGATGCATTAGGCTTAACAAGAAAATGGGCTTTAAAAAATAATAAATGGGATGTAATTATAAAAACTGCGCAGTAACTCTAAAAGATGCACCAAACACGTAATTAGTTTATAAAATATTACTTTTGGATTTTGAAATTTTTAATTACATTAATTGTGGCACGCACAATGTTTCGTTGGATTTTTACGTAATACAAATTTATATTGAAATTGTATTTAATCTGACTAGAAATTTCAAGACAAAAATATTTCGGATCCTATCAAAATGTGGGAAATTTTATTGAATTTTGGTTTGAACAGTTGGTTGAAATTATTAATCGTTGTCCTAGCTAGAAAATGGGTTGTACTTTTAACAAATTGTAAATGGGCTGTAGTAAATTCCATTAGAATTCAAAAATGGGTTGTGCATTTTTACAAATCCCAAATGGGCTATAAGTTCTCTGCCACACACTTGTGGGCCTACTAAGTTGACGCGTATGCAAGGCTTGGTCAACTTATAGTCAACACATGGTTCTAGCAGCAGTGTCCATTGGATGTCCATCCAACGGATGTCATGCTTCTTCTTCAATCTCAGATATTCTAGTTTCAGCCGCCCAAAAAATGATTCCTCCCGCTAACATCTGGGCGCACCATTTCGGAAGCTGACCTGTGGGCGTACTAAGTTGACGCGTACCAAGGGCTTTGTCAACTTAGTCAATATAAACGATTCTAGCTGCAGTGACCGTACGATGTCCATCCAACGGCCGTTGTGATTCTTCAACCTCTGGTCTTCTTGCTCCAGCCGCCCAAAGCAGCGTCGGTCGTGCCGCCTGCTCCTGCCTCCCGTGGGCAGCTGTGCAGCCGCGGAGGCCTCACCTCCCCCTACCACTCCCACTGCTGGCCAGGCCCTGCTGCGACGACATCCTCACATCACAGTCGAACTAGTGAACCCTCGTACTCCTCTCCGTGTGGGCCACGGCGACGTCTTCCCTGGCTCTGCGTCGTTCCCTTCCTAGGCTTCACCATCGTCCACCGCCTTGGTGCTCTCGGCGCAGCATGATCAATGTGGTCAACGACCGACTTCCATCGGAAGAGTACTATACATGGAGAGGCTGACAGCTGGGTCCACGACCGCAGCAAGGAAGTGCCTCCTTATTACGCAAAAAATAATTATTCCTCCACCTGACAGCAGGGACCCACCGGATGGGCCATCGTATTTCGCGAAAAAACATTTCCCCTTGACTACTGGGACCCACCAGCTACATCTTCGCATACAAGGAAGTGCGTCCATATTACGGGCAAAAAAATGATTCGTCCCCCTGACTGCTGGGACCCACCAGCTACATCTTCGCACGCAAGGAAGTGCCTGACAGTCGGGACCCACCTGGTCGAAGAGTATGTAGCTTTGTCATTCTGGTCGCGAACATGTACGTACATACTGGTCGATGTAGAGGCGCACACGTGTCGTAGTAGAGGCACCCACGTGTCGTAGTAGAGGCGCGCACGTAGCATGTACATGTACGTACAATGGCCAGGGTGCAAGAAAGAAAATACGGCCACATAGGTACATACGGGCGGGGTCTCGAATGCCTACTCGTGCATACATACGGCCAGGGCTCGTGTACATGGCTGGGTCGGAACGGAGAAGATGCGCCGTCGTCGTGTTCATGGGGAGGCAACAGAATGCGTCTTGTTCATCGGGAGGTAACGGAACGTGTGCTGTTCATCGGGAGCCAGCCGGCTTGAACGGAACAGCCGATGGAAACGAGGGCTGGTGTACCGCAGAACAGACGAAACGACCTTGTGTTCGACCGGCCATGGTCGAAACGGGATACTGTTCATCGGGAGGGGGTCTGGCGTACCGCAAAATGGAGGAAACGGACTTCTGTTCGACCTCCTATGCTCGAAACGGGGTCCTATTTACCGGGAGGGGTGTAGCATACCGCAAAACGGAGGAAATAGACTTTTGTTGGAGCGCTACGGTTGAAACGGGGGTCCTGTTCATCGGGAGGGGTGTGGCGTACCGCAAAACGGGACTCCACGGGATATTGTTCATCTCCACTATCGACCTCCTCCAGCCTCCACGGGGTACTGTTCATCCACCATCGACCTCCTCCAGCCTCCACCTGCGACTGTTCATCCACGGGCTCCCGTTCACCCAGCCTCCACTGCGCGCTCCTCCACCGGCTACTGTTCAACCAGCCCTCTCCACGGGGGTCCTGTTCAACCACCCCTCCACGGGCTACTGTTCATCCAGCCCTCTACCGGCTACTGTTCAACCAGCCCTCCACCGGCTACTGTTCAACTAGCCCTCCACGGGGGTCATGTTCTTCCAGCCCTCCACGGGGTCATGTTCATCCACCGGCTCGGTCGATCGAGGTACTGTTCATCCAGCGGCAACGGCCTCTACTACCACGGGTTCCTGTTCACCCAACCCCCATCGGGAACTGGTTATCCAAACCCCCCAACAACACTCACTGTTCATTTAGAGGCAGCATCGATCGGCTTCAGTTAGTAGAAGTAGTGAAGGAATCGCTCGATCGGGTTCAGTTAACAGCCATCGACCGATCGCTCGGGTTTAGTAACGCGTAGCCTGCAGTGCAATCCCTCGGGTTCAGTTAGAGCCCAACGCCTCGCTCGGGTTCAGTTAGAGCGCAACGCCTCGCACACACACGCGTATGTACGAGAGAAACACGCATCGCTCGGCCCCCGACCAGCCGCCGTAACCGGGAACTCCCTGATATTTTCGTCGCCCTCGCATCTACCACGGTTTTTTCCATCATGGACGTCCCAAAGAATGTCATGCAGCTGCGCCTCCGGCCTGCCCAGGACGAAAAGCCCATTTTCTGTCATGATCCTTTGTCATAGAAGTAGGAGCCCACCACTTCTATGATGATATCGGGTTTAGTCACAATTATCGTCATAGAAGTGTCATAAGTATGACAATTTTTTTTTCATTCGGCCCAAAATGTCATGGATGTGTCTTTTTTTGTAGTGAAAAGAACAATTGTATGCATCAAACTAAATAAAGAACCTACTACACCAACTCTATGCATCTAACTAACTGGCTCAGTTAGACGTTACTATTTATTAAGATGTGGAGATTGTCTGACGGCTTGAACCAGATGGGTGCCTGACTAGGGAAACTCCAGCTAACAGGTCAAAGTCTGATACTTGCTACCATCTCTACTACTTTGGGCTGCAGAGCGTGGTGGCACATATCAGGGTATGGTGCATGCAGAGACGCATGGTATGTTGTGTACACACAGTCTTGCCTGATGAACGAAACCACGCTGCCATCATGATCCTTGCCGTTGGTTATCTCTTGGTTAATCGGATAATTCAGTCCAAGAAATAGAGAGAGTGTACCAAGGCTACTTACCAGCCTCCAGTCAAAAATTCCTGAAGGCCAGAGAAGCTGGGATCCTGCTCAAAGACCTTGCAGTGACTGTGATTGTATTTCGCGAAACAACACGTCTGGTACGTGTGAACGATCATCAATCGTTCGCCGTTGTCTGATCGAGCCAGGAACCACCTTCAACTGCCATGCCAGTTTTCTTTGAAAGGTTCTGGGATAAGGAAGTGTAGGGACATGAGGCGGCCTACAACATCATATTAAGTTGGAGTCAAATAAAAAAGGGCTCTTAATGTAGTCAATCTTAAGAACAACATGTTATGAGCATTAATATTTTTTCAGTAAATGTTGACAGTAATATAAGCAAGCCATCATGATATCATAGGAAAGTAACATACTACTATAACAACCGTTTGCAACGATGACCGGAGTAGGCCAGCAATACGTCCAGCCATAAAAGGAGTCGACAGCGTAAATGAAGCCCTTGTGTTCAATGGCATCAGAGAACCATGGAGGATGTATGATCCTGTGATGGACGTGCAGATTTATCCACTTACCGCAGTGACCTGTCAGATAGGCGAGACCGCGGTTGAAGAACGCAATTAGCCTGGAGTCTTTATAATTTGTAGATCTTGCGGGCACTTGGAAGATTACAACCTTGAGCAAATCAAACATGGTATCATGTTGGCTACTGTAAGATTCCGAGTATTCTGGGCTGCGATGCCAAAGCAGTGCAGTGTTAATCGAAGGAAGGGGGATCAAACGTTGGGTGTAGACCTCCACGAGCATCCAGCTACCGCCACCGTCGACGAGCACCATCCAAGACGTGTTCATGCTAACCTAGTACATACAGTTAATGTAGTTGAGGGTGAACGGGATCGGATCGCAGTCAAGAGGGTTGATGATCGCCACCCTATGATCATTATGCTGTGTGACACGCCGTTTCTAAAGATCAGGCGGCATTAGCAAGCAAGGAGCTTGCTTAAAAAGCTCCGGCCTGAGGGCTTTGAGTAAACGGTACAGCCCCGATGAGCACACAGCGAGCGGCATGATACTGAGATTGTCTACACACAAAACAATGAACTTGATTACCTCTATGGGGAGCGAATTCCAGCAACTCTTTCGGCGGATGCTGCTCGGTTCTGCCATTGTTAGTGCATGGGTTTCGGAAGAGGGGGAGGCACCTTACAGGGTATGGAAGATTGGACGATTATGTGTGGACAAGGATGGAGAAGCGAATATGTGCTGCAGGAAGTGGACATGTGATGATGACTACTGCATGCCGCTTGACTTATGAGACACGTACCAGCATCGTAGGGTCATATCGATGCCAGACAACTTGCTTGAGTGATCAAAGTACTGGTACTGCCTACAGTACCTACTACTATGCCCTAACTTGCTTGACTAGAGTAGTAGTGGTGCAGGACTCTTCTCTACTACTAGTACTGGAGGATTAGTATATTCTAATCTAAAATAGTTACAAACTTCAATGCAAGTAATGTACACTGTAATGACAGTGGAACCCATAGAGTACTTAGAATACAAGATTAAGGATGCAATTAACTTTTTATAGAGGGAGAATCATACATGCAATTAACTCAAATGGATTGGACGTGGCTCTATTATTCTCCAACGGCAACCGGAAAATTTCCTCCCGCGAGCCGGAGTAGGTTTCTTGGTTTGCATGCGAGTTTAACGGAGGGGTTTGATGGAGGTGAGGAGGTGTGTTCAGCCGGGCGTGCAGCGGGCGGCACAGTACTATTCAATTTGACAGCTACTACTCCCTCCCTCTCTCTCTCAGTTTACAGGGCATGCACGTACCCATAGGTCGTCAATTTGACCAACCTAATACAAGTCATATATTACAAAAAATATACCAATATAAACGTCAGGTGTTCTATTTTCAAAAGGTATAAGTTTTGTGTCATATAGTTTATATAGGGTGATAAAATTGGCAACCTAGGTATACACGCAGGACTTGTAAACTAAAACAGATGAAGTAGTATATTATAAAAAAGAAAGAAGAGTAGTAGAGATAGCAATAAGAGTAGAGATAGAGACTAGGGAGGAGCACCATCTACTGCTTCGTGTGCTACTCCTGTGCACCACTCGGCCGCCGCAACCTCCCCTACCAAAAATGTTAGACCTAGAAATAATTACATGGTTTTACAGACTCTTTTTATCTACTGGCCAATCACAAACTTTACCCACCCCCTGATTTTCAAGGGAGTGGGCCGGCTCCACAACCTATTGAGCAATCACTAACACACATGTTAATCCTTCCCTGTAAAATGTTGTGGTTATTTGTACGTGTAGCATTACTCCCAGCCACTCCCTCCTGCGCTCCATTTGGCGGGCGCTGTTAAAATTTCGGGAGCGCACTCTCGCGACTGCTGGCAGCGACGACTTCACCGACGACGACTTCTTCCCCAACCTCGGCAACCTCTTCCTCAACAACATGGGCGACAACCTCAATGCCAATGATGCTGCTCCCGTTGCACCGTATGTGTTTCTATCCTTTGTGTTCAAAATCGTGGTAGAATTCATGTTTCTAGTCTGTGTCCTAGATTTGATCTATTCATCTACCATGCTAGTCCACATGATTAGTTTAATCTCTGTTATAGCCATCATGATTTATTTTGTGCTTATTCAGACTAAATCTTGTCGTAACCTGCTCACATATTAAACTGGCACACCGTCCCCTACAGCCACTCCCGTTTCATGGACGGCCTGCTCGATGCCTCCAAGGAGCCCTTCGTCTAGTGCTATGGATGCCCGATGCCGTTTTGGGGCTCGTCGGCGGACCTCGTGCATCACCTCACACAGCCGTCCGTCTATCACTACTGGCCCTTGGCAGAGAACCTCAAGTACGAGACATGCTACCCGTTCACCGTGCCGGAGTCGATGGAGGATCACCGCGCGCCTGCTAGTCTCGGAGGAGGATGACAGTGTCTTCCTCTTAATCGTGGGCACCGGTGAGGCCCGCACAGGCCGCCACCCCGTCTCTGTAGTGTGTGTCAGGGGCGACGCTGATGATGCTGACACTGACATGAGGCTGATGTACGAGTGCATGCTCACTGTTACTACCCCTCGGAGTTACGTGGGCGGCGGCACTGGCTACAGGAAGCTGACTAGGACTGTGCTGAGCTGGGACCTTCCCACCGATGTGGACATGGAAGACGCATGGTATGATTCCCCCCCCCCAATGAGGTGCACGAGGACTCCAAGGAGGTTCACCTGGACATATGCATTACCAAGTTAAATGTTGATCATTAGTCTTCGCTCAATGTAATCCGCTGTCTAAGCATGTGGAGACTTCCATGCATGATCTTGCTCTATTGGAGTATCGCGCATGAATAGAAGTGTATCCATTTATGGTTTACTCTAGAATCTTCCATGTATGAAATTTGTACTATAGTACTAGTGAAAGACTTATGATGAACCATTTCTTACATCTCCTCTGCCCGCTTCCAAGTCATCCTGATTTAATCCCTCCGTCTAGGTGTATAAGGGCATGGTTAATACTTAATAGTATAGCCAACTGTTGACTATAAGAAAGTGCCATGCCATATGTAGCCAACATGTATGACAATCGATACTCAAAAACTAATTCTTAAAGATCATTTCTTGCAAAGCACAATAAGTGTTATTTCTTCACAAGTTTTGGATGCATGTTGAACAGTTGAACGCTTTTGTTTGCAAAAGATACTTTTTTTATCTCTTTCACCCGGATGTTTGTGAGCCCTAGAGATGAAATAATATCCGAAGAAACCTATTGATACCCGTTACACATGAGATGACCCCCACATCCTTTGTCAAAATAAACAACTTCCCGATCAATGCATTTCATTGTTCCGTGCAACGCATGGGCACCTTACTATAGATTAGTATGACCAAAAATTGAACTAACATTATATATAGCACGATAAATGCTGATGCATGTCACCTAAAATTATATCATTGAAAACTATGTTCAAATACGAACCCAATGATATAGTTTTTGTTGACATGGACTAACATTTTTGTCAGTTAAATATTTAGTCAAATTCAATGGGGGACTAATAAACCACGACCGATGTAGTACTAGTGTAGAGGGCGGCTCCGCACGCGAGTCTCACCCCGCTCGTGGCGCGGCAGTAAAGCCGTCATATCACAGAACCCAACCACTCCCAGTAATAAGTGGCCTGGTAAAATAAATGGACAAGCAAGCATCACATCCCTCCGTCTTTTATGCATTTCATCTCTCTGCATTTACTTTCTCCGGTTCATCTCGCACACTCGATCCGTAGCTACTACTCCTAGTATCCCTAGCTACCACTCCTAGGGCCAGTTCTTTTGGCGGCTTAAAAAATAAGCCGTCTCTTCCCCAACATTTCCCATAAGACTAGTTACAGCGGAGAGTAACATTAAGGCCCCTCACTCACTAATTTGGGCTTCTAAACTACTACTAGTACCTCCGTCCTAGTTTATTCGTCACCATTGTAATTTGTGCTAAATTTTGACCAAAGATTTAACTGACAAAATATTAGTTCATGTCACATATGCACATACTTACAAAATGCATACGGATACACAAGGTTTCCAACCTTTTCCTTTTACATACTTAATTAAGGATGCTAATAATTCCCGAACGTTCGAGATTTATCATTTGTGTCCCAGAACTAATGAGATTGCCTTACGAAACTAAATTATATTCCTAATAAAAGCCACAACGCTCGCAGGAGCGCTTGCAGCGTGCCATGAGTGCCCTGGTGCGCAGCCGTTTCCCAGCGCACCGACACAACGCCTCTTCCTCAGCCTCACAACTCGCAAGGTGCTGATTGGCGGCTTGCCGGTGCACGAGCGCGATCTCACCGGTGTTGTGATCCGGCGCCAATAGGTACTCCTCCTCGCTAGAAGCATGCACCCAGTCAACGTACTGCCAAGTGTAGATGAGGCTCTTGGGCCCGACTGCACTCAGGGCTTTGGCATGGGCGTCCTCCGCCACCCTCACGGCCCTTGCACGAGCCTTCTGCCAAAGAGCCAATTGCCTGACTCTCTCGGGCATGACATAGGCCTGCTAGGCAGCTTGCCCCGCGGTGCGCTTCTCTTGCTCAGCCTTCTTCTCCGCCTCTATTTTGGCTCGCTCTTCCGGAGCCAAAGCCTCCCACAAG
>NC_041384.1:348059500-348088534 GCF_002162155.2 Triticum dicoccoides | reverse complement strand
GGCGGCGTGGCGTTCTGCTCATAGCGAGAAGCCGACGCGTCCTCCGACACGCGTGCTGGCGAGATTGGGAATGCCGACGCGTCGTGGCGACGAGCGGAACGTTGATGCGTCCTCCTCGACTAGTTGTGGCGAGGAACGGAACGGCGACACGTCCTCCTAGACAAGTGGCGGTGAGGAACGGAATGGAGATGCGTGACCGTCCGTGCGGTGCAGTGAGGGGCGCCTAGGGCTTGGGAGGGGGATGCCATGGTGGTCGACGCGAGAGGGAGGGGGAGGAAATAGTGTTGAACGTGAGCGTTCTCCCGAATGCCGTGTGAGGCGCAGTATTTGTAGCGAGCAATGGCACACCTACATAATATATGGACTGAGCTTCACTGCTGAACTGTAGGTCCAGTTGAGTCACTGACATGTGGGCTAGATGCCTGTTGGGCCCACATGTCAGTGGCCCAATGCACCTACAGTTAAGTGACTGAAGCAGCTACATGGGCATATTTATTGGAGTACATTACGAGTGAGGGAAGGGGTGGAAATATTGCTGGTCACAACGGATTGGACGAGCGCGGGGGAGGAGAGTCATGCATGCAGAGTTATTCCACATGGGGCGGAGTGGTAGGACTGTTGGAGGTAGAAGGAGAGTCAAGCAGGCGTTCACATTTCAAGGTGCACTAAATTATTGCATGTGATGATTAAGGCTGGCCATAGTGGTGGTAATGTGGTACTCCCTCCTTTCCGGTTTATACGGCTTAATTTGAAAATCTCTTCAACCAAGGTAGATGATGAATGGTGGAATTAATTCCGTAGTTTGCAAAAGTACTTAATTAGTACTCTCGTTTTTCTCAAAAATTTGTGTAAACCGATGCATTAATTACACCACATGCATGCATGACCACTCCTATAAAAATCTAAGTTGGTGGTGATGGTATGTCTGCCTATGGACAACGCGAGCTGTTCGATCTACTTGGAACCAACGGCTGAGATGTGTGTGCATAGAGACATGGCCTTGCCAACGGAGGTACTGTATATCAGATATTTACCCACCTCTGCCACCGTATAAAATACGGAACTACTCATTCCAGCCTCATTTCCTTTCTGGTTAATCTCCTTGCATTCTTGCCGGCGGCGGTGAAGGTTCCTGAAGATGGAGTCTAGACTCTAGAAACCACTACAAAAACTATTCCACCGCCTCTATCTTGGTAATAGTAGAAGGGAGGCAGTGGTACTCTAATAGTTAACCTTGTTGTGATGACTAGATAGGACATGGCACGCACCTGGACGGAGAACTAGTCTGCATTGTGCATTTAAGTTTTGTCTGAAGTCAATATACCTCTACTTTGACCAAACTTATAGAAAAATGTACATCAACATTCAATGTCAAATCAACATTTTTATACTTATTATAAAACATAATTTTTATACTCATTATAATCAGTATTGTAGATATTGATATTTTTAGTATAAATTTGGTCAAAAACTTTGCAAACGGTTGACGGAAGTAAAAAGGACTAGAGGGAGTATCATGCATGCGGACTAGGCAAAACAAATTGCTCATTTATAGCCGGTCGAATTCTCAAAGGGCGCGAGCGCGCGAGGGAGGCAAAGGTCATGGGAGGAGCAACGGTTGAGGGAATTAAGCGAAGTTACATCCACGCGCCGGCATGGCATGCGAACAGGCAGAAGCTATACTGTCAGGCCTACCATATGAGTCTAGTAGACATGACATCTAGTGGGTCCCGCATAGTACTCGAGAAATATTTGGGGGCTTGCAGCCGTTTATCCACCGGGGAAGCCAACAACCCGATGTCGTTCGCACGGCCTACTCGTCCCCGTCTTCTACCTTACAATAGTTTGCTCCCAGTCCTCTTGTCCTTTCACATTACACCAGTTCAACTTCTCCTAACCCTCCTCCAAAATCCATGGCCTCCCAAATCTCCATGGTCGCCGCTGAGTACCAGGTTAGAGCCATCACTGGCGATGAGTTCATCGTCATCTACACCCGTGGATTCGCGACGGTGAAAGGATTCCTTGCTCGCTTCAGAAGCATGTTTGAAAACTCAAAGGATAAGTGGGTCGCTGGGCTAGATGTTGAGTACACCATAGTCCTAGAAAGTGGGAAGATTCTAAAGGAGGTAGAGAAGAAGAAGCCCGCCGTGATCTAGGTTTGCATACATAACATGTGCTTGGTCTACCATATATGCCATGCCAATGTTGAGTTCTAGGATTTTAAGAACTTCCTCAAGGATGAATGAGTGAAATTCGTTACTCTAGACTTGATTGTAGGCCAGCCCTTCGATCTTCAGAAGGCAAGCATGGTGTCATCCTCTCGGTCTTCAATGCTGATCCTGGCAGCAGCCATGATTGATCCTTCGTACGCTAAACTGAAGAAACCTCACCACAAGTTTCATCATGCATGGGAGCCGAAGACAATAGATGAAGATCACATCCTGTACGTAGCAATGGATGCCTAACTTTGTTTAAATATCTACAAGGGTTGGATGAAGAAGCAGAGCCCAGTGTCTGTTTCAAGCAAAGATGGGGCGGCAAAGAGGAAGAGGGAGAGGGATGAGGACGAAGTTGAGGACGTGGACTTGGACTCCGAGTAAGGTGGCAGTGCCGTCGCTCATGCTGGTTCTACTACAGTGTCAAACGGACTAGTTGCTTAGATTTATTTCAGGGTTGTGTTGTGCTGAGCTCCCAGCAGAACTATGTTTATGTTCTTTCTTGTTATTTGAACTCTTTAGTACGTATAGTAGTACTAGTACTATGTCTTACTACTGTTCTTCTTGCAGTTGGTACTACTGCTTGTATCTTCGTGTTCCTACAATACTTAATATGTTCGTACTAGTAGTATAATTTGGGTCAGTCGATTTGCGAAAGAAGTTCGATGGAGCGAGGGAAGAAGACGGCTGAGAAGCTACCCTAGTATCTATATTAGGGTGGCAAGGTGCCCATGATCTATCTTATGAGTGTTGGGTGTGGAATGCAGTTCGCCCGAAAAAATGGATCATGCCCAGGGTTAAACGGATGGCGGGGGTGGGGGCGAGCATGGCAGTGGCAGGCGGTTCAGGGGAGGGCGGGGCAGCGGCGGCAGGCGGTTAGGCGTGTGGCGAGATGAGAAGATGAACAATGCATCAATTTTGGAGGTTGAAGAAGCCCTTCTAGACATCCATGTTGCATCCAATGGCTCACAAGAGTCGACTGACCCAAATTGCTCCTTCAAATTGCAGGATCCACGTGGCATTCAAGGTATCGAAGGTAGATTCCGCGTCTGCACCCGGTTTGCGGGCTCGGCGCGGGCGCGACCGGCTTCCGCCGCGACAGCCACCTTGCGCGCCTCCTCCGCACGGGTGGAGACGACAATGACAGGCTAGTTCCTCCTGGTCGGCGTGCTGGAGCACGCGCTCATGCTCCTCATCGTATGCTACGTGCATAGACGCGGCTCCACCAGTTGCTCGCGTGCTTGGCAGCATGGTGGCATCACGAGGAGGGACTACAGAGGACGTGAGCGGGCGAGCCTTCAGCTTAATGGTACAGGGATGGTAGCGACACGGCAGTGATGGGCAAGAAATGATTGGCCGAAGCATTCGGGCGCCGGCATGCGCAACGGCGGCGGCCGCATATTGATGAGTGCGCATATGGGAGCTTCCTTTATTTTTATATAGGGTTGGTCAAATTTAAAAGAAAACCGTACTAGTACACATAAACATTAGACTAAGGCAACGCTTATATTAGTTACCACAGCCACGATACGGAATCCTGTGCAAGCGCGTGAACCACGGCCGAGCGGTCGATCGAACGGTGCGTCACCGTGTCATGCTCGAAGGACACCCACTGAACCTTTTTTGTATGTGAAAACAATCCCTGAATATTACTCAACTTTTTTCCTAGAAAAGTTCTTGGCACTACAATATTTCCATATATTTGAATTTAGCTCCAGTTTGCGTTTATTTGGATTTGGATGTTTTAGGTGCGCCTTAGTTTTTTGGGATAATTAGATTTGTGCCCCTAGTTGTGTCCCACTCATCTGTTTTACCCCTAATTTCCAAAAGTCACCGGTTCTGTCCAAGTCACTTTGCTCCTCTCATGCATTTACCCTTTGACCATTTGACCCTCATTTTGAAAACTTCATAACTAATTCATACTAAATCAGAAAAATGCAAATAAGATACCAAAATGTTCAGAAAAACATCACCTATATGTCAATGTCATTTGCATTCATGAAAAAATTGTTTGAAAGTGCCCATCCGAGTTTTAGCTCTTATGCTACCACCATGAATAGTAAAATCTAAAAAAATTCAAAAAAATTCAAAAAAAATATGGTGGCAAAGAACGACAAATGTTCTAAGTGCTTGCCAAGTTTCATCAAGGAACGACATTCGTGGAAGTTGTGGCAAAAAAATAATCTATTTTGGAGTGCTGATTGTTTTTTTGCTGGGGCACCCACGAATGTCATTCCCTCATGAAACTTGGAAAGCACTTAAAACATTTGTCATTCTTTGCCACAAAATTTGTTTTTTAATTTTTTTAATTTTTTAGATTTTACTATTCATGGTGGTAGCATAAGAGCTAAAACTCAGATGGGCACTTTCAAACACTTTTTTCATGAATGCAAATGACACTGACATATTGGTGATGTTTGTCCGAACATTTTGGTATCTTATTTGCATTTTTCTGATTTAGTATGAATTAGTTATGAAGTTTTCAAACTAACGGTCAAACAGTCAAAGGGCAAAAGCATAAGAGGAGCAAAGTAACTTGGACAGAAGCGGTGACTTTTGGAAATTAGGGGTAAAACAGCCGAGTGGGACACAACTAGGGGCATAAATCTAATTATCCCTAGTTTTTTTTAATACTGGTTTTGTGTGTGTCTCTGAGAGTGAACGTGTGTATGTGTCCATATGTGTGTTGTGGCGGAAGGGCAATGTGGAGACGGTGTGCATGTGATAGAGACATAGAGAGGTGTGAATGTGCAAATGATCATGCATGAGTGAGACATAGACAGACGCCAATACGTTGTACATACATGAGAGAACGGTCTTCTATTTGTACTTGTGTGTGTGTGAGAGAGAGGATCATCCATAACACAACAACCATCTCTCTCAATTTGTCCGTCCCTCGCATGACACATGCATCAATGCACACATTTTGACACCCTCACCCGGCCCCTGCCCACCTCAAGGCCCGCATATCGCTCTCTATCTCGCACGCACAATCTCTTCATGAAAACCCTATTTAGCATGTAGCTTTCCGTCACATACACACACATTTCTCTCCATAGGTTTGATTTCTCTCAATACCTGACATACACACACACCGCACACACACTCCCCCTCCCCCGAGCACACAATTCATCCCCATCGAAGGCTATATGGCGACCACTCTTGCTTGTAATTCTCTGCACCCCAGCATACACAACACCTCAACCTTCAAAGAGGGCATCGAGGAGATCTAAGACGGCGACCACACTGCACTAGAAAATGCGGGGCCCAATGGAAGCAGGATGATGTGACGACGGCTGACTGACTCCCGCCCCCTCTATCTCTCGCACAAAATTACCAATCCCTCTCCCTCCCGCACAAAATTATCAATCCCTCAACCCACGAGATCCTTCCCCTCTCTCCCATGTTTTTCCAGTTCTCTCATCAAACCTGTTATCTCTTCTCCTTCCACGTCTACAGAATTCGGATGCACACACATCTCACTTATATTACATATCTCCATCTATCTAACAGACCTAAATTATTCCTCTCTCTCGTTAGGTTTGTCTCCTAGTGTCTTGTCCACATAGACACAATATTTACCGCCCTATCTGCTCCATCTTCGCAAGATCTCTCTACACGTTTCATTCACACATTGGGATGTGTTCAAAATGTTGCTTTTATAATGGATGATGTAGAGTTGTGGTTGGTTTTGTTGCATCCTACAAAGTAATAACTATGAAATGAATTTAGATTCTCATTTTATTGGGATTATGTGAGTTTGAGCATATAGTGAAGTGCTATAGACCTCGTATACATCTTGGAATTCAACAATGATTGTAACTATTGAATTGTATAGACCATTACATTCGAAGTCACCAGCCTAATATATTTATTTCACAATTACAACAAATGATTAATTCACTACAAACTAAGAAAACAAATGTGTACTCACTTCGTTTTTATTTAAGTCCGTGTATTAGCATAGGTCAAAGTCAAATTTTGTATACTCTCAGAAAGTTTATAACAAAAATTATTAACATATACAATAACAAATAAATACCATTAGATTCATTATTGAATGTACTTTCACATCATACATATTTGTTATGGTAAATATTTATGTTTTTCTATGAACTTGGTCAAACTTTAGGAAGTTTGACTTTGGTCAAACCTAATATGCAGAGTTAATAAAATCGAAGGGAGTACTAGTAGTTACTAGTACTACTCGCTAGTTGCTTAGCCCAATCACCCAACACGCCACATGGGGAGTTCAGTGTCACAAAATTTTGAGGTAGGCGGGAAAATTTCCCGCGACCCTGATTCGAGCAGTGCGAAGTTACCATCATACCTTCGGAACAAGTCTATGGATTACGCTTGGTAGGGGCCTCTTTTCGTAACTTCAGGTTCACCCTACCCAGCCAACCCCACCCCGGCACCCAGAAGTACACCTGAATACTCCCCATTTTCTATCCCCACACCAAAATAGACTTCTCCACGGCACTGCAGCCTTCGTGCTCCTCCCCTTCTCCATCGGCGCACTCGTCCACCGCCAGCATCTGCCTCATTGATGACCACGTACGCCGCACTGGAGCCGGTCCATCGTTGTCGTCGTAGACGGAGCCTCTTCCCCGACACTGTCTTCCATGGTCTCGTATCTGCTTCCCGAAAGCCGATGCCAAGCACAGAAGCACCACCATCATGGAAAATGAACTGACTCCCGTTGTTGACCATGATGCACAAAGGCCGCCGCGACCATCGTTCTCCTCCTCAATTGGTAATGTGTGTATTGAATCACTTAGCAGTACATGTGCAGTTCCAATTTTGTTCATACCTACCCTTCAAATTTCCTGGTTGCTATTGTTCCGTAAAAGTAATTGGTTATAGCCCCCATTGTACAACAGAATATCAGCTTGTAATTGTGCATCGCTCCTGTACCACGATGTGCTTGGGTAGGTTCTTCATCTGCAACCAGTAGTGTGGCAAATGTTGGAAAGTTTTTTAGAACTAGCAAGATGCCCATGCGTTGCACGGAACATCAAGAGGCATTTGTATGAGTAGTTTATCTTGTAGGAGAAAAGGATGAACGATGGAAGGCCTTATCTGCAAATCTGGAGAGGGGTGCGGGTATCTCTTTGCAAAATTGTCATAGTTTGCTTTCTATCCGTCAGATATAGATCGGACGGTCTATATTGCAGGATGGCAGGCACACCATCATCACCAACTCGGATTTTTATAAGAGTAGAGAGTAGAGAAAACAAAAGAAAGTAGAAAAAAAGAGAGTAGAGAGTAGAGTAGTAGAGATAAATATAAAATATAAAATAAATATAACAGTAGAGAAGAGAGGAGAGATAAATATTAAATATAAAATAAATATAACAGTAGAGAAGAGAGTAGAGATAGCAGGGACGTCGGGAAAGGATCGGGCGCGCGCAGGAAAAAGCGGCCGAGTGTGCGCTAGTTTTGGCGCACGGTGTCCGACGCGCTTTATAAAATCCAATGCCCTCCCACTGCTCTGTGCCTTGCCACCGCTCTCTCCCTGCTCTGTGCCTCTCTCTCCCTGCTCTGCACGTCGCCACCGCTCTCCCCCCGCTCTTTCTCGCCTCGCCGCCGCCGCGCCACCATGCCGCCGCATCACCGGGAAACTTGGGGATACTGCGGCGTCTGCGCGCCCCTCCTGCAGCTTCTCTGCCGATATCCAGTTCCGCGGGATGCACCTCAGCCTCGGCAATTTCGACGCTGCCAACGAGGCCGCCCGCGTGTACGACGCGGCGGCGTGGCGCCTCCAGTGGCCTCATAAAACATTGAACTTTCCCAACGTGCCGACGTGGGAGCGGGGGTAGGAGCTCGCGCCTCTGCCACGGCTTATCACCGGCGAGGATCGTCGCACCAACCGGAAGCGGGAGCACCGTCTCGGCATCGCCGAGATGGACAAGGAAGCCATGGCGCTGTGGCGCCAACGCTTCATGCAGGACATCATCAACGAATGCGAGTTCTACGCACAAAGAGGGCGGAGAGGGAGAAGAGGAGGGCAGAGCGAGCCGCCTATCACGAGGACAAGCGTACACGAAAAGCTGAGACTCAATTCAACATGAGGCTAGGAGCAGCGTCGCCTTGGGAATCCGACGACGATTGGTATTTTCACGCCTACATTGAGACGTCGGAGGAGGATATCACCGAGGAGGAGTCAGACGACGAGGAGTAGTTGAACTATCTATTTTTTATCTATCTATGCTATATCTATGATGAGAACTATCTACGTCTCTACTCTCTAATCTCTACTCTCTGTCTCTACTTCTCAATCTCAGCACTGTAAACACTTTTTTAAAGCGCCGCGTGTTGCGCTTCTTTTGGAGATGCTCTAACATGGCAGACGAGTGCTTTAATGTTGCCCACAAGATGTGTGAGTATACTAGTATATTTTACTTGCCGTGTTGAGATTTTAAAACCATGAGTGCGAACATGCAGAGGAGCAACGAAGACCAAACATGGGATATTGGGGACATCTTCAAGGAGCATGGCAAGTTAAAGAGGAGCTGCACCGAACCAATAAAACGAGCTTTGGTAAGTAACACCCTTTCAATTACTTTTGTTTAGCCTCGTGTTCTTCGATGTGTATATGTTGTACTTTCCTGTTTCTCTTAGCCTGGTGTTCTTTGATGTGTAATAAGAAGAGTCTTAATCGTCGTAGTGCTTTCGTTTTTAGCTTGATGTAGGAAGTGGGTGTTCTCACCTTGTGGTCTATTTTTATATTTTTCCTTTTGAATTCACTTCTCCGAGTCCTGTTTATCTGGCTTCTACTAAATGGATCTTGGTTGCTCTGAGTACTAATCTAAAAAGAAGTTACTTCATGTCAGGATGCAGTTCCTGCGAGGAGGGAAGTATGGTCAAACTCGAGATCATGTTTCCAAAATGAGGCTGGATTACACACAAGGTGCCATTTCCCTAGTGATGCTGGATTAGACACAAGGTGCAAATTCCCAGATGATGCTGGATTACACACAAGCCAAGTGGAGTCGTCAACTGTTTGTGTCCTCGTGGCTCTAGTAAAGGCTGAAAGAAAGCATGCAACAGCCCTTGAGAATGTAGCTGAGTTCCTGAAGAAGCGAAAAGACGAATCAGATGCTCTCTTCACTCAAGCCAAAGAAGAGATGGAAGAAGCCAGAAAGAAGTTAACAGAGGCAGAGCAGGCTAGGTGTCTCCTGCTATCTAAAACTGTTGTCAATACAAATTTCCCTTCATAATAGGTAGGTTCAAATGTTTATCCAGTGAGCATGCCTGTTGTGATGTCCGTTCATCTACTGATGTGGCACAAAATAATTTTTTTCGGGTCATGTAATAACAACAATTACTTTCTATTCCCTCCATCCCATAATATAAGAATGTTTTTGACATTAGTATAGTGTCAAAAACGTTCTTATATTATGAGACAGAGGGAGTAAACAATAACAGGCGAAGCATTGGACATGGTATAGTTCATGCACAAGCCCAACATTCCAAGTTCAACTTCCACATCAAACTCATGTTCACAGATATCTGCACATTCATAAATAATGTCCACAACCATGATTCACTTGAAAGCCAAAAAAATGTGAGGAGAGTTATAAATAAATATTAACCTCTAGTTCCTACTACCAGTGCAAGCACAACAAGTCAAGACCATGTGTAATTAATTATATTTTGGTCATTTTTTGACTAATCGCGACTAACTTCTGGAAGTAGGTATAATTTCTAATGCCGGCCGTGGCTGGGGTTCATGATGTTTTGAGCCAAACCGGGCAACACACCGGGTGTCTATGCCAGCGACGCGGTGGCCGTAGCATTCATGGGTTCAAAGCGGCGGCTGCTCCCGTGGTCTACTATTCCTCGGTGTCGGCGATGGCCGCAAACATGTTGGCCACCTCCGCCAGCATGTCGCGGTTCCGCCAATGTTTGCGTCGGACGGCAAGGCCAACCACGGTGCACTGGACGCCATGGTCCCCCATATGCCAGCGTGCAGCAACTGGCCACTCCTCTACGAGCAGGCTTGGAGCGTCGAGTTGATGCACCACGAGCCAGCTTGGAGCAGCGGCTTGCTCCTCCGCTTGCCCACCTGCAGCCTCGCCCATCGTACTGATGGCCTGGGGCGGGGAGGGAGGTGGGGTAGCAAGTTGCCTGGCTTGTCGGGGCACCCAGTTGGCTTTTATGCCGGGGAACTCGTCTTCCTGCTCATCAGATGCTATGGAGAGTGTGGAGAAAATGGTGCAAGGAGGATATGGGGAGCAGCGGTGTGGTGCGGTTCTTGCTAGGCGTCTGGCCTGGTTTAAATAGCGAGTGGACGAGAGGGGCCAGCCAACGTTGTGTTCTAAAATGCTAGCTGGCTCGCAGAAGGACGTGTTGCCGGCACACGCGCGGATTCAATGGAGGCAGGCGGGGCAGTCTGAAGCCAGTTGCATGTGGCGGGGAGGCGTGTTCAGCCCGACCTGCAGCGAGTGGTGCCCTCTTGGCCGGCGCATCGATTCAATGTTTGCACTATGAGAGGTTGCGTCTGTGTCAGAGCAATCACTCCCTCCAGTCCTTTTTTGTTCGGGTATAACAAAATCTCGTTTTCCATTCACATTTTACAAGTAAAATTCGTGGACAAACATTGACCCAAAATACGATGGGGACTAGTAAACCAGGACGGAGGTAGTAGTTTTTCTTATCAAAGAAGGGTTTCCCCTTCCGATTTTCATTACTGAAAACCAACATCTATACCATAGTATTGCCCTAGAACTACCAGGTTCAACATCTTGCAACATACACCCATACAACCATGCGCCAAGGATGTAGTAGTTATGAATTCCATTTTCGCTCCGTACCAATCGTTCTAAAAACTACTTAAGTACTTATAACGAGCCCTTGAAAATCGAAACTCTCACCCCGCTAAAAAATGATATTTTAAACATGGCTACTTGATCTGTGGCAACTGGCAAGCCACCACCTCCAAGTCGTTCACCTGTGGTCCCGACCATCAACTCCTACGGATCAAATTATCACGCGAGTTGACTATTCCTACAAAGGTGCGCTCCACCACGTACCCGATACCCTCACATGCAGCAATCGTGCACCTAGGGTTTTAGGGTTTATTTGTTCACGGTGCCTTTACGTAACTCTCATGCGTGCGAGAAAGTGAGAGACCGACTGCGTGCGTGCGCCTCTTCTCTTCGTATATGTACTCCACCGTTTGTCTGATGTCCAAAAAATTATAAAGTAGTAATAACTATGTGCCAATGCATTGCCACACGATCGAAGTAGATTAATAGATATTCACCAATTTTATAGAAAAAAGAGTCTAGTTTTGAAATACGTGTATCACTAAAAATATCTTATGTTTTACTCAAAATATATTCCTTTGGCGGTTTTGATGAGATAAGGGAGGAATGTTGTTGGTTTCAAGATTCGAGAAAGTGGTATATCTCTAATTTCTATTCTTACTGGCAAGATGCCCATGCGTTGCACGGAACATCAAGATCTTGTGGGGGAAAGGATGAACGATAGAAGGCCTTATGTGCAAATGTGGGGAGGTGTGCAGGTAAATTGCCATAGTTTCCTTCCTATCTGTTAGATATAGATCGGACGACCTATATTACAGGATGGCAGGCACACCATCATCACCGACTATGCTTTTTATAAGAATAATATATAAGATAATATATATATCTACACTCATATAAAAAACAGAGTTGGTGATGATGGTGTGCCTGCCATCATGCAATATAGGCCGTCCGATTATATCTGGCGGATAGGAAGGAAACTATGGCAATTTTGCAAGAAGGTACCCACACACCACTCCACATTTGCAAATAAGTCCTTCCCTCGTTCATCCTTTTCTCTCACAAGATAGACTAGTCATACAAATGCATCTTGATGTTATGTGCAACGCATGGGCATCTTGCTAGTTAGAGATAAAAAACAGAGTTGGTGATGATGGTGTGCCTGCCATCCTGCAATAGAGGTCTTCCAATTTATATCTGACGGATAGGAAGGAAACTATGTCAATTTTGCAAAAAGACACCCAGACCCCTCTCGACATTTTCAAATAAGGCCTTCCCTCATTCATCCTTTTCTCCCACAAGATAAACTACTCATACAAATGCATCTTGATGTTCCGTGCAACACATGGGCATCTTGCTAGTTGTTGCAAAAAGCCCATGTGTGTGTGTTGTGTGTGAGAGAGAGGGAGAGGAGGAGGAGGACAGAGTGCATCTGTGACAAAGACACAATGAGTGTGTGTGCGAGAGGTATCAGCTTAAATGAGGCGATAGTGTGTGTGTGTGCACGATCGAGAGGGCATGTCTTAAGAAGGGACAAAAAATCTACATAGATACAAGGAGCGCACCAGAGACATGTACAGGATAGTGGAAGCACGAGTGTGTGGGTGTATAAACCTATTTGGAGGCTAGACGATCAATGATGTGAGAGAAATACGAGTCGGGGGTGCGAAAGCGAGAGTTTTGTGTGTGTGAGAGAGAGAGACGATAGTCGGGAAGGGGAGTGGAAGCAGGAGCTGTGAGAGAGAGAGAGAGAGAGCGGGGGGAGTTTGTCTGATCGGTAAACAAATGAATAATGTCAGTTTATAACTGGGATGGAGACGGACAGGAGACCCCAACAAATGTTGTGTCTGCAGGAGAGAGTAATTTTAGTGGTATGAATCATATCTAGAGACATATAGGGTGTGTGAGAGAACCCCATAGAGAGAAAGACAAAGTGAAAGATGGGTGAGACTGTGTATGTGGCGGTGAAAAAGAAAGCTTAGGTACCTAGTGATACCAGAGAACGGTAGAGATGTGAGAGATAATGAAAATCATGTAATGTATAATGATAGGGAGAGTGTGACACTTCTCAAGGGAGATGTCGAGAGACCATGTTTGCAAAGATAGGAGAAACATGAAGTGAGTGTACTGGTGAGCTGGAGAAAAGAGAATGATAGCTACATGAAGGAGCATGCCAGAGAGATGGGTGTGAAAGGAGTCAACATAAAAGGGATTCAAATATTTGAATTCGACATGATGATACATGTAATTCATACTCGAACCAAAATTGATCTATCAAACATGCATACTCATATGAATTCACGCGCATCTATGTTATTTAATATGTAGATATTACCGATCCATACATTTTAGTAGAACATAATTTGGTTTAATTTTTTTTGAACTCAACCTTATGATTTTGAGATCATTGTATTTGTAAATCATATTATATACATACAAAGGAGCAGAATTCTTTGTTGTGCTTTTGAAAGTATATATAAAAAACGATGTATATAGAATTTTATTCCAATCGCAAATGGATCCTGCCCGAACAAAAATAGAATACAAACTGGATTCGAATTGAGTTGGCACGGTAAACGTGCACTCTTGCTCTGCGAAAATATGAACGAGCCGGGGGAAGTTGGAGTAACCGCCCGAAACCAAAATCTGTGAGATGGAATTTACTGCCTATCCCTGACATGCAAAGCCTATCGGCTCAATTTCTATAGGTTTCGATAGGGGTAGGTTTGTAATTTCACTCAAACGTGACATAATCGCCTCTCACCCGGATTCATACACGGTGGGCACCAAAACACGGTGCCTCCTCGGCCGAAATCGACTCGCTCCCCGATTCATACACGATGGGCGCCAAAAACAAACTCTCGTCGGCAAATATTCGGTGTATGCAAGATTACCGTCCTATCCCCAACCGACTAATATTGCTGTGATGTAGGAAATTTTAAATGGGGGCTAAGTTTGTAAATTGCCTCGCATTTGAGACAAGCGTGTCCTCAAGACATGGTTCCCCCCTTCCTGTCTCCCTCCATTTCCCCATTCGTACTCCATGGGCGCCAAAACAGCCTCTCCACCCCAGCCTCCTCCGTCTGCCACCCCATCCACCGCCATCGTCCTCCACCATGCCGGAGCTGATACCCCAAGGCCGTCATCCATTACAAGAGATCGACCTCCCTCATCCACGGCTTCGGATAGGGATCCTTGCATCCCGTCCTATCGCTTCAGCCCTGCAGTCGTCCACCTTGCCGGCGCCGCTCCTACGACCGTCTCGTCCACCGTGCCCTGCCGCCACCTTCTACCCTCCTAGATCTGCTTCCACGCCGCCGACAGTAATCGCTACCATAGCACCGTCAAATTCTCAGCAGATGCATACACGGAGCCGCACCAGAGGCGATACTCTATCGTATCTTCTCAACTTATTTATTACAGCAAGAAAATAGACCGGCACTGCTTTACTCTGATTTCTTGTCCATCACTTACTTGCTAGTTGAAAGCAAACATTGCTTGCGAAGTTGCCTTTGTCCGATTTGCACCTTCAGATCCGCCATGGCACGCTCAACACTATACTTGCAATGCTTATGATTTCCCCCTTTTATATTCCACTCTAGTTAAATGACAGTAGACTAAATTTCAAAATTGGGTCAATCAATTTTTGATAGCTCGCCGGAGTTCGCCGGTGTGAAGGAAGGGGCTCGGGTGGGGATGGTGGTTGTGGGGGGCGGTGGTGGGGCCTCACTAAATTAAGAAAACTCAACGCGGGTGGGGGCGGGGGTGGCGGAGGAACACATGCGATGGGGGCCAGTGGTTCGGCCGGCGGCCCGTGCAATGTTCTGTATGGCAAGAATCAGAGACGAGGAAGAAGAAGGGTTAGGAGATGTAGATCTTCATCCAACCGCCTGCAATGGTTGTCTGGCCCAAATGACAAAAGTCACGCGACTTGCATGCAGACATGCCTTTATATTCAGTACCATCATTGTACCTGCCTGGCACTGCTCCTGAATCCATAAGGCTAAACAATGTGCCACTCATAATTCCAAACTTGTTGGTCAAATACGTATTTGATATGATGCTGATATTACTAAAACAGCTAACATTTAATTGGTCATCTAATGTTCCTACTTTACTTTCAAAAAGCATGTGCACCACATATAGAGAGACAGCAGGGAGTTGCATTCTTAATGCGCTCTAGCTCATCATGTGTGGGCACTGCGCAGCGAACATTTTATTATCCAAAATCTGCTTGCTCTTCTTTAGCATGTTCCCCTTCCGTTTTTCTTTAATAAGTACTCTCCATTCCTAAATACAAGTCTTTGTATAGATTCCACCATGGACTACATATGGAGAAAAATGAGTGACTCTACACTCTAAATGTATCTGTATACATCTGTATGTGATCCACAGTGGATATCTCTACAAAGACTTATATTTTGGAACGGAGGGAGTATGATAGTAGTATAGTATGTTCCTTGTAGTGAAGATGAGTAGGTACATTTGCAGTGTAGAGGTCTATACGGTCGGTTGTGATGGACACTTTGAACTCTTCGGGCCTCTTTGATTCGTAGGATTTTGTAAAAAATAGGAATAGGATTTGTAGTGGCCTGCTCACTTGAATCCTATAAGATTAGCAAGGAATTGCGGGGAGTTGTGTCGCCTTTGAGAGTTACATTGATTTTAACAGTACCGCACCTTCAGTTGAAGAGAGCTAGTATTCGAAGCCTTTCTAGCCGTACCGGCAATACTAGCACATATATTCCAGCAAGTTCCACTTTGCTGATTTTACTCCTAATGCTTATGGTTTTCCCGTTATATCTACACTATGATCTGTGTAGCTGCTATGTGTCGCACTAGCAGCAGTCCACTCTTGAAGCTAAACAACACACCAATCATAAGTCCAAAGCTTACTTCTTCAAATACGAATTGTGATATGATAGTGATATTAGTTAACAGACACACATTTAATTGGTCAAGTAATGCTCCCACTTTATTTTCCAAAATGCATGTGGCCACATATAGAGAGACAACATGGAATTGCATTTCTTTGGGCGCTGTGATTCATCATGAGTGGGAAACCAACATTGTATTTAATGCAGCGGAACCTCAAGAATATGCTTTCTCTTCTATTCTTTAACATGTTCCTATTTTGTTATTATGTATTTAGTACGTACAGTATGTTCCTTGTCCGGAAGGAGCAGGGACATCTGTAGTCAACAGCTGATAGAGCTGACCTGTAATCGATAGGCCTTCAATTAGTAGCGGCAATACAACACCGTATTTTCCAGCCAGTTCCACTTTCCCGATTTATATATCATGGTTATGGTGTACCCCATTTATGTACACTACGATCTGCCTAGTTGCTGTGTGCTCTTGTTATCATGGTTTGGCAATAAACTCTCTATACTATATATTATGAACCTATCATCTGCCAACTATCCTTTCTTCTGGAACCTATTTTTGGTGTACTTGTGCCAGATTATATTAATGCACGCACCATATTACAGCACACATGAGCTCTATCATCAGAATCCAGTGATAGCACACAAGGGTTTACAGGGGCGCCCCTATATTAGAATATCCTCTGCATTGCAAAGATAATCTCACTACTATTTTTGTTTTCATGGTTCTCAGATATTATACGCAATTACAGTGAATATCAGAATCCACGCATCATAAGAATGTTGTGGAACACTACAACGACTTACAAAATTTGCACCAAGACATTGAGTGCCATTCTGGATGCAATGAGACTCATACGCTCCCCACCTGTAGATTCTTGTTCAGAATATGATCCTAATGTCTATTCTAACCTCGAGGAGTCAAACGTAGATGGCTTGTCCTATTTACCCATTAGGGTGCCTGTTCTAATTTGGCAAGGTTTTATTGATTCCGTGTATCTTGCATATGTTGTCTTGCATTTCTTATACTTTGTTGCACCGCCATGTGCTTAGTTTACTCATCATATATGTCAAGATGCCAAGCCCATCCATTATCAATACATATTCCATCTGTCATCATACCATGTTTTTCCACTCAAATGTTGTTCTTGTGCATCAGACATCAAAAAGGAAGAGGGTGATTGCCGAACCTGAAGGAGCACCAGCAAAGTCCTTGAAAAACGTGGTGGTGCCGGAGAAATTAGACAACACCCTACTTATATTGGTTGTACAACCAGTGACACAAAATGTAGGACCGACTCCTGCAGATTGTACCCATAATTCACTGGCCACACCACTAGCCCCACCACACAGGACCTGCACTCTAGCGAAAGGTATGCCGATTTCAGTTGCCATAGCACCAGCTACCACAGAAAAATCGCACTCCAGCAAAAAGTACAGCAAGTCCACCGGCCAAAGACCTATCCCAATTGTAGGGACGGCCAATTCCTATAGATTGGAACCCCATTCCAGTTATTCCTAGTTTTAAAGACAATGCTTTCAATGTTGTTAGGGACTACGTGCATATATTCCCAACATGGGAAGATTATAGTGAAGACAACCACCATTTTCACATCTTCCTATCCCACTTACGTGTAAGTGCTATTATTCATGGTGATTATTTTCATGTTTTATGCTGATTGAACACATCAATGATTTACATTACATTGCTGTAAGTAGGCGAGGGTCAATCTGGATAGTCATGACGAGCAAAGCTTGCTTGCGCTTTTCAGGGAAGCATTGCAGCAGTATCAGTGTTACCTGAGGAAATCACACTTTGCTGGCAAGTCTATAAATGAATTTCCGGTGAAGTCTCCTATGCTAAATTTAGAAGACATTGAATGGAAAAACCTTGTTATGCACTGGTCTCGTTCCTAGGATGAGGTACTGTCTATGATATCACATGACAATTTGAACTTCTACTTTTTTGCATGTGCCTTACGGATCTTTTTTGCAAGAAATCAGCTTGAAGAAGAATTCTGGTTTGAAAAGAACGACAGGATATCGCAAATATGTTTCCCGCTGCTTTGCTCTTGTTGGTATTTGTTGTCCTGTATCACTAACTTGCATTCATACCTAGTTCATTATGTGACAGCAGTATGCATGATAGCTTTCTTATCAATTGTTCGCTCCTAATTATCTGATCTGTATGAATGGTTACATTAGTGTAGAATATATCCAATGCCAATGATTATTTTAGCTCTGCATTGTTCTTGTAAGTACCTGCTGTCCTTTATCAGTGTACTTATATTGACAGGTAGTTGTTCATGTACCATCACTCTGCAACTTATTTTCCTTTGCCCTCCATTTTCTATGCATCAGATCTATATTTACTCTTACCATAAGATTGGATAACACCGATGGTCCTGAAGAAGTTTCGCTCTACATTGCTCTTGGCTGTACCTTTTGCCTGTATCGCTATACTTACAGTTATAGCTACTTGGTCATGTAGCATCACTCTTCATATTATCTTAAATATTCTCCATTTTTTCCTATATTATCACATCTATATTTACTCTTAACAAAATGTAGAATAAAGGCAATGCTTATGAAGAAGATTCTATGGTAAACATCTTGAATCCCCCCATCAACATGGACAAGGGCTTTATAGAGCGTGTGTTCACCAATAATGTAACTTTGTCCTTCTCAAGCCTTTAAACTTTGTTGTGCATATTTGGTTAGGCATGACTGCAACTATTTATTTTTGGTGTTTGCATCAAATTGCATGTTTAAAGTTTATTATGTAGTTCATAAACAAAAGTTTGTCCTTCTCAATTTAAGTTCTCAGTTGTACAACCAAGTTCCTTCTTCATACCATGTAAATTAAACTATACAGACCAAGTGATATTCTTTTGCACTGCATGTATGCTTCTGTTCTTGATCCATAATCTAGTGGTATGGTGAACCTACCCACTACAACACAATGTCATATTCTGCAATGTCTTAACTATGAACAATGTCATGTTATTCTACTATTATTTAAACCGTCTCTTTATCTACCAATCTGAAATGGGATAAATTGACAGCACACTAACCATTGATACTTATGAGTTCTTGATCTGTAATCCAGTGGTGTCGTGAAGCTGCCAACTCCTTCACAATGTCATTTCATGCCATGTCTTAACCTGAACAATACCATATTGTGTTAATGCTATTTTAAACTGTGTCACTTTATTCGTTAGTAAGAAATCTGATGAATTGTCAGCACTGATACTTATATGTGCAAAACCTGTCATTTGTGTGCTTGTTTATCTTTCAGAGTGAGGAGGATATAAGTGTCAAACAAGCATAGTTTCATTAGCTTTCTCAACTGCTTGCGCTGCAGCTCCTGAGCAGGGCTAACCATTCTTGAACTATATTGAAGTGTTCTCAGTTTTGTACATTATTTTGTCAGCGTGTTTATTTGCACTGGTGGCGATCTTTGATGCATAGTGTATGTAATCTGTTGTCTGCTTGTGCTTTATTATCATAGTGGCAAAGTTTAATGCCCAGTGGATGTAATATGTTGTAATTTCTTTATTGTATAGTCTACGATTTTTCTTATTCACGATGCTGCAGTTATTCTACTGTATGTATATCCTGTCTTCGCAGTAAACCGGCCAAACCATAAAATCATGGTACATAATCGGGCCGTCATGCAAATCACTACATAATCGGACCGTTAACAGGCCTAAATGCAAACTGGCCCACTAGTAGATTTGGGCCTCTAATAGGCCAACTAAACCGCAAGAAAACTCAATGGGCTTTTAGGAGGCTGAAAAGTAGGTTGGCCCTGAAACATGCTGAATAGCTAACGGGCCAGTAGTAGGCCAAAATAGACCCCGTCCCATGATTCTGCCAATCACATCACAGGCCGTTAATAGGCCAAAATTGTCTCGATCCTTGTTTGGCCCAATCAGACTATCGGCAGTGAGCAAGCCGGATGCAAACCGGGTCGTAGTTAGGCCCATCTACATGACAGTATTTTAACAGGCCAAAATAAATATAAGGCCAAAGTGTTAAAGAGGCCTTTAAAAGGCCGAAACTAATATAAGGCCGAATTACTAAATGGGCCTTTAGAAAGTGGGCCCAAAAGCATGGCGTCCAATTGCTGGCCGAATCTGATATGGGCCATAATTTAGCCCAAAGCCTCTTAAAGGGTTGGATGTGATCTGGGCCGTAATTTGGCCCAAAACATGGTAGGCTTTTAACGGGTCGGTTCTCATATGGGCCTTTATTGGGCCCGAAATGTGCAGGCTGTTAATGGATCGGATCAATTATGGGCCGGCATTTGGCCCAAAACATGGCAGCCTATTAACGGGTCGGCCCATTAGTGTCCTCAATATCTTGTGGGCCTTTAGCTGGGCCGGCCCATTATGGTTGGTGAAATCTCATGGGCCTTTAGCTGGCCGGCCCATTATGGTCGGCGAAACCTCGTGGGCCTTTAGATGGGCCGGCCCATTTAATCTTTATGGGCCACTTTTGGACCGGATCACGTGTCGACATATCATAGGTGCATCTCCTCCATTGGATGAGTGACACCTGTGCCGACGCGGAGCTGACACGTGGTTTCGTCGGCTAATGAGAATTTTACACGTGGAAAATCGTCATTGGTCGTGGCTATTAACGGGTTATCGGATCCAAAACTGGACCCAATAGCTTAACGGCGAACCGTTACGGAGGATGCCACGTGTCGGTCATCCTTGATGAAAGCACTTCCATGACACGGCATTTATCATCATGGAAGTGAACACTTCCGTGATGATAATTCTGGTAATGTCATGGAACACTTCTACGAAAACGCAGGTATGACTATCTTGATTCTGTCATAAAATCGTCATGGATGTACATGCATGACAGAAAACGTGATCTAGTGTGACAAACACATATCATCACGGAAGTGTCTTTTTTTGCAGTGATTGCTATCGCATAGTGATAAAGTAAAGCAATTATACGGTGTTTGCATCTTATGCAAAAAAGAGACAACCATGAGGCTCCTGCCAGTTGCCGATAACATTAAAAAAACATGATCATCTCATACAACAATTTATATCTCATCACGGCTTGACCATATCACATCACAACATGCCCTGCAAAAACAAGTTAGACGTCATCTACTTTGTTGTTGCAAGTTTTACGTGGCTGCTATGGGCTTCTCGCAAGAACCGTTGTTACCTACACATCAAAACAACAACGTTTTTTCGTCAAGCATGCTGTTTTAACCTTCAACAAGGACCGGGCATAGTCAAACTTGATTCAACTAAAGTTGGAGAAACAGACACTATCGGCGTTCTGGGAACAGGGGTCCCCAGACTTGCCTGCATGCGGCCCGCGGCGTGGCTCCACCAGTGGCCTTGTACGGCCCATCTTCACCAGCAAACACTCAAGACCCTCGCGAGGGGCCAAGCCTCGCGAGGTGGATGATGCAAGACCTCCTCAAGGGCGGCCTCGCCAGGCCGACTCGCGAGGGGCGGAGAGATCAAGGCAAGGGACACCTCGCGAGGTTCCTGTGATGCAACCCGTGATGAATGGCTCCAGGCGGGCGCTAGTGTGCATAGTGTCCTCATTTCCTCTTTGGTGCTAAAGGGGCAAGCGCAAGCGAGGAGTCCCGAGGCATCAGGCAAAGGTTTCCATATCGGTGCAACAAGACCAATACCAGCAGGACAGCAGGATGGAGGTCACCGGGGAGCCCAAGACGGCGTCACCACCAGAGCCTTTCGCAGACAAAGACTATATTTGTCAGGATAGCTTGTACTAGTTGTCCCCCTTCAAATTGGCCGTTGTGGGATCCCTTCCCGCCTAATATTTGGGAAGAGGACCCGGGCCTCTCTAAATAGGACTAGCCACCACCAAAGAAAGGGATTGGCTCATCTAGAGAGAATCCTCGACCACACACACCAAGCACAAGAACACCTCTCCTCAGGAGGCTGTTCTTCCCTTGTAAATGTTCATCCTCAGCCTAAGAGGCAATCCACCACACCACACTGGAGTATGGTATTACACTATATCGTTGGCCCGAACTAGTATAAAATCTTGTCTCTCGTGTTCTTTGGGTTCGTCGAGCTAGGCCGTGAGATCGTGGTGTGTGCGAGCTAGAGGGGGAGAGATCTTCGTGTGCACCCCAGTGTTCGAACCTCAAGGGTTATGCTGGAACCCGAAATCCGACATTTGGTGCGCCAGGTAGGGGTGCGCTTAAGCTTTCCCCTTTGTCAATCCGCGCTTCGCCACTCCACCAAGTTCATGCCCGACGCTCGCTGGGCCCGCGCTGAGCGCCCGGCTTCCCTCCCCACCCGTGTCGCTCAAACAGCCCCTGTCGGCGGGCCTCCCCATCGTTCTCCGTCACCCGCCGCCAACGCCGCCACCGGCCCGGCGGCAAACAAGCAACAAGCTTCCTCACTGCACCCCTCCGTGCGTCGAGACGGCCGCACTGCCACCCCGTTGCTGACTCTGTCCGGCTCATCGTCTCACGCTCACCGCGCCCCCATGGACGCGCATGCCGCACTGATCATGGCATGCGAGCTCCTGTGCTACTGCCCAGTCGACGACCTCTAAGAGGACAGGTTGGACCGCATCGCCGAGCTCGTCAGCACCGCGGGGGGCTCTCCTGCACCATTCCTCTCGCTGCCTCGCCCGCCCCCGACTGCGGGCGATGTGGCTCATGGAGCGCCTCCGCCCCCTCCGCACCAAGATGGCTCCCTCGCGCCGAGACGTGCGGCTCATGGAGCGTCTCCGCCTCCTCTGCATCAAGACGACATCCTCGCTTCGAGATGTGCGGTTCCACGGCTTGATCCACCGTGCCGTGTGCCCACGCATGATGAAAGAAGCTGCCAAGAGATCCCCCATCTGCAAGAAAACGCTCCACCACTCCCCGCACCGCCACATCAATATTGCTTGCTGCGGCAGGGCCATGCGCCACTTGCCATGGCGGCACAGGGACACCAAGATCAAGCTCTGCCTCCACGACAGGCCCCTATGGCCATGGCAGGCTGCCGCGCCTTCACTCCCGAGCTGAATAGCGTCGTCTGGCCGGGCAAGTTCAAGCCGGATCTGCCTCCTCGCTACAACGGCACCCCCGACCCTGCGGAGTTCTTGCAGCTCTACGAGCTGAGCATCGAGGCGGCCAATGGTGACGAAAAGGTCATGGCGAACTAGTTTCCCATGGCTCTCAAGGACGGCGCTCGCTCATGGCTCCTGAACGTACCTCCGGGCTCGATCTCCTCCTGGGACCAGATGCACGACAGCTTCGTCGCCAACTTCCAGGGCACTCGAAACCGCACCCCGGCCATGGGTGACCTGCGCCGCATCAAGCAACAGCCGGGAGAGACCCTGCAAAAATACATCCAGCGCTTCAACAGCGTGCACCTGAAGATCCCCAAGGTGATGGACGAGGCCATCATCTCAGCGTTTTCCGATGGCGTCCGCGACATCAAGATGAAGGAGGAGCTCGCCATCCATGAGGAGTTGTGCATAACTTTGGAGCTGTTCAACATAACAACCAAGTGTGCAAGAGTTGAGGAGGGACGTCTCTCCCTCCTCGAGCTCTCTTCTGCGGATCCAGAGGAGAAGAAGGCCAAGGTCAAGGAAGTGAAGCGCAAAGCGGTGGCCATACTCACGGCAGAACCAGATACAAGCGTGGCCGAGACCTACCAAGTCATCCAAGGGCAGTTGTACGTTCTGCGCCTTCCACAATGTGCGCAACCACAACACCAACAATTTGTCAAGAGCTCAGGGCCATTCGAGACGGACGCTTCGGTCGACACCGCGAGCGCAACGACCGGGGCTATGGCCGAGGAGGTGGACAAGGTGGAGGACATTGGGATGACCGTGGACCCCAATAGGAGAGGTGTGAGCAGCCTCACGAGGACTGCTGGCAAGACCAGCCTTGTGAGGGCGCCTGGAGGGACCAGCCTCGCGAGGATCGTCCTCAGGGAAACCCTGGTCTCCCTCCGCTGCCGCCGCCCCCAAGGAGGAATGACGACCACCAACAGGACAAAGGGGAGGGGGCTTCCAGGAGCCGCACGCTGCTACCTCTTGAGCACTGTGTTGGTTTTCCCCGAAGATGAAGGGATGATGCAACAAAGTAGCGTAAGTATTTCCCTTAGTTTTTGAGAACCAAGGTATCAATCCAGTAGGAGACTACGTGTGAGTCCCTCGTACCTGCACAAAACAAATAAATCCTCGCAACCAACGCAAATAGGGGTTGTCAATCCCTATAAGGCTACTCACGAGAGTGAGATCTGATAGATATGATAAAGATAATATTTTTGGTATTTTTATGATAAAGATGCAAAGTAAAATAAAGGCAAAGTAAATAGCAAAGGAAATAACTAAGTAGTAGGAGATCAATATGATAAAGATAGACCCAGGGGCCATAGGTTTCACTAGTGGCTTCTCTCGAGAGCATAAGTATTCTACGGTGGGTGAACAAATTACTGTTGAGCAATTGACAAAATTGAGCATAGTTATGAGAATATCTAGGTATGATCATGTATATAGGCATCACGTCCGAGACAAGTAGACCGACTCCTGCCTACATCTACTACTATTACTCCACTCATCGACCGCTATCTAGCATGCATCTAGAGTATTAAGTTAAAAACATAGTAACACCTTAAGCAAGATGACACGATGTAGAGGGATAGACTCATGCAATATGACGAAAATCCCATCTTGTTATCCTCGATGGCAACAATACAATACGTGCCTTGCTGCCCTTACTGTCACCAGGAAAGGACACCTCAATATTGAACCCAAAGCTAAGCACTTCTCCCATTGCAAGAAAGATCAATCTAGTAGTCCAAACCAAACTGATAATTCGAAGAGACTTGCAAAGATAACCAATCATACATAAAAGAATTCAGAGAAGATTCAAATATTATTCATAGATAGACTTGATCATAAACCCACAATTCATCGGTCTCAACAAACACACCGCAAAAAGAAGATTACATCGAATAGTTCTCCACAAGAGAGGGGGAGAACATTGTATTGAGATACAAAAAGATAGAAGAAGCCATCTAGCTACTAACTATGGACCCGTAGGTCTGAGGTAAACTACTCACACTTCATCGGAGAGGCTATGGTGTTGATGTAGAAGCCCTCCGTGATCGATGCCCCCCCCCCCCCGGCGGAGCTCCGGAACAGGCCCCAAGATGGGATCTCATGGATACAGAAAGTTACGGCGGTGGTATTAGGGTTTTGGCTCCGTATCTGATCGTTTGGGGTACGTGGATATATATAGGAGGAAGAAGTACGTTAGTGGAGCAACAGGGGGCCCACGAGGGTGGAGGGCGCGCCTGGGGTAGGCTGGCGCGCCCCCTACCTCGTGGCCTCCTATTTCCTTTCTTGACGTAGGGTTCAAGTCTCATGGGTCTTATTCGTTGAGAAAATCACGTTCCCAAAGGTTTCATTCCGTTTGGACTCCGTTTGATGTTCCTTTTCTTCGAAACCCCAAAACGGGCAAAAAACAGCAATTCTAGGCTGGGCCTCCGGTTAATAGGTTAGTCCCAGAAATAATATAAAAGTGGATAATAAAGCCCAATAATGTCCAAAACAGTAGATAATATAGCATGGAGCAATCAAAAAATTTAGATATGTTGGAGACGTATCAAGCATCCCCAAGCTTAATTCCTGCTCGTCCTCGAGTAGGTAAATGATAAAAACAGAATTTTTGATGCGGAGTGCTACTTGGCATAATTTTAATGTATTTTTTCTTAATTGTGGTATGAATATTCAGATCCGAAAGATTCAAGACAAAAGTTCATATTGACATAAAAATAATAATACTTCAAGCATACTAGCAAAGCAATTATGTCTTCTCAAAATAACATGGCTAAGGAAAGTTATTCCTACAAAATCATATAGTCTGGCTATGCTCCATCTTCACCACACAAAATATTTAAATCATGCACAACCCCGATGACAAGCCAAGCAATTGTTTCATACTTTTGACATTCTCAAAACTTTTTCAATTTTCATGCAATACATGAGCGTGAGCCATGGACATAGCACTAAAGGTGGAATAGAGTTGTGGTTGTGGAGAAGACAAAAAGGGAGAAGATATTCTCACATCAACTAGGCGTATCAACGGGCTATGGAGATGCCCATCAATAGATATCAATGTGAGTGAGTAGGGATTGCCATGCAACGGATGCACTAGAGCTATAAGTATATGAAAGCTCAACAAAAGAAACTCAGTGGGTGTGCATCCAACTTGCTTGCTCATGATGACCTAGGGCATTTTGAGGAAGCCCATCATTGCAATATACAAGCCAAGTTCTATAATGAAAAATTCCCACTAGTATATGAAAGTGATAACATGAGAGACTCTCTACTATGAAGATCATGGTGCTACTTTGAAGCACAAGTGTGGCAAAGGATAGTTGCATTGTCCCTTCTCTCTTTTTCTCTCATATTTTTTCCTTTTTTTTCTTTGGGCCTTTTCTCTCTCTCTTTTTTTGGCCTCTTTTCTTTCTCTTTTATTTTTATTTTTCGTCTGGAGTCTCATCACGACTTGTGGGGGAATCATAGTCTCCATCATCCTTTCCTCACAGGGACAATGCTCTAATAATGATGATCATCGCACTTTTATTTTTCTTACAACTCAACAATTACAATTCGATACTTAGAACAAAATATGACTCTATATGAATGCCTCCGGCGGTGTACCGGGATATGCAATGACTCATGAGTGACATGTATGAAAGAATTATGAACGGTGGCTTTGCCACAAATACGATGTCAACTGCATGATCATTCTAAGCAATATGACATTAATGGAGTGTGTCATAATAAACGGAACTGTGGAAAGTTGCATGGAAATATATCTCGGAACGGCTATGGAAATGCCATAATAGGTAGGTATGGTGGCTGTTTTGAGGACGGTATATGGTAGGTGTATGATACCGGCGAAAGGTGCGCGGTATTAGAGAGGCTAGCAAAGGTGGAAGGGTGAGAGTGCGTATAATCCATGGACTCAACATTAGTCATAAATAACTCATATACTTATTGCAAAAATCTAGAAGTTATCAAAGCAAAGTATTACATGCATGCTCCTAGGGGGATAGATTGGTAGGAAAAGACCATCGCTCGTCCCCGACTGCCACTCATAAGGAAGACAATCAAAAAATAAATCATGCTCCGACTTCATCACATAACGGTTCACCATACGTGCATGCTACGGGAATCACAAACTTCAACACAAGCATTTCTCAAATTGACAACTACTCAACTAGCACAACTTGAATATCACCATCTTCATGTAGCGACCAGACCTCAGACGGTCCAATCTCTGTGCTCCGGTGTCATCCCTGGATCAGTAATGCTGACACCACACATTACTCGGAGGATTTATAACAGAGTAGCAATCACACACTTATTACATCGAGTGTCTCCATAGAGAACTTATTACAATAAATATGGCTTAAGGCCATCTAATAACTATAACATCAGAAGGCTTGGAAGATAAGTGAGTCCATCAACTCCAACGGCATCATTGAGTATAGAACCACGACCTAAAAACTCCTTAATCGTTGTCTGAAAAGTCTGCAACATTAACGTTGCAGCCCGAAACGGGTCAGCACATGGAATATGCTGGCAAAGTAACACAGAGAGAGTAATGGAATGAAACAGCTATACTATATGCATATTTGGCTGGTGGAAAGCTCTATGGTTACAGTTTTGTGTAAAGCCAATTTTCCCTACTTCAAAGGAATAAAATTTATTTAACTATCATGGTAGTTGTTAAGCATTGAGAATGGTTGACAGCATCCTCAATCCCAATTAAGCATCATCATTAAACAAACCCATCAAAATTAATTTTATAGTAACATGTTGAGATTCACATGATAATCTAGGTACTAGATACTCAAGATGTCCATAACCGGGGACACGGCTAATCATGATTAGTTTATTACACTCTGCAGAGGTTTGCGCACTTTTCCCCACAAGACTCGATCGCCTCCGTTTGGTTTCTCGCACTACATGGTGTTTGAGAAGACGGATGACCGAGACATAGTCTTTCAGAAGCGCTAGCACCTTACGATGGATAGACCGTTACACCTACTTTCCCCTACATCTGCTAGTCTACCATGTAAGAGTTCACATGACATAATCAACTATGCCAGAGCCCATAATGACTTGTGGCTGCACACGGATGTTTCTAGTATGAACAGTCTCATGATCCCTTTGAGCCTGGTGGCGGTCCAAAACGAAACAGGCAATCCAGGAATACCCAGGTACCTCAATCCACCCAGATGTGTGTTTAAGTTGCCACCTTAGATAAACCATTAATTAATAAACTCACATCTGTCATGGATATCACTCACCCAATCCACGTCTACTAGCATAGCATGGCATAATGGCAAACGTAGAAGTAACTCCCAAAGGTTTGATAATAAAACAGGTAATAGGTACTACCTCAACTACTTCCCATCCCACAACTTAATTGGATCCTAATCATGCAATGTTTGAGGATTGATCTAATGCAATAAAACTGGGTTGTAGAAAAGGGTATGATCAAAGTGTTACTTGCCTTGCTGATGATCCACAAAACCTAGCGATTCAAAGTAACAGGCGGCACACTCCGGGTATTCTATTGCAGACAAACAAACAAGCATACAATAAGCACTCATCTAATGCACAGCTAAAAGTCAAATAAGAGATCTAACCAGAAAGTTCAACTGAAGAACTCCGGTTTGCAAAAAGAATCAAATCGAACAAAGCAACGAAAGTCAAACGGCGAAAGAAAACGACTTCGTTCTACTAATCTGGATCTAAGTTAAATTTTACAGTAGCAAAAAATTGTTTAAGTTGGTTAAACGGATAGAGGGTTTCGAGACGAAACTCCAGGCGCTTGAATCGCCTGATTCTGATAAACAAGCGAAAAGTTATACTAAAACGAAAATCAGATCAGAAATCACGATCAGAAAATCACGGATTTAATCCGAGAAAAAGAAAAAACGACGAACATTCGCTAGAACGAACGAACGAACAGATGAACGCTCGCTAAATAAATAAATCGGAAAAAAACCGATCTATTTAAAAAAACTGAAACTAAAAAAAAACGACGCAAAAACCGTACGGTTTTTCAAAAAAAAACCGGCGGCACGGATTTCGAGGCGACCTCGGGCGGCGGGTCGG
>NC_041384.1:347945090-348059013 GCF_002162155.2 Triticum dicoccoides | reverse complement strand
TGCTGGGGCTGGGGCGGCTCGGGGCTAGGGTTTCGGCCCGGGGGTGGGCCGGCTTATAAAGGCTAGTTGGGCCGGAGACCCGGTGGGACACGGCCCGTAGGTCGGTGCGATTTTTTTTAAATAATTACGCGCAGAAGAAAAATAAAAAGAAATACTAAACGGACTCCACAAATCCCGAAATAAATTTTTCCGGGCTTCTAAAATCAAGCCGCACAAGGTGAACATTTATTTGGGGCCTAAATGCAATTTTGAAAAACGCACATTTTTCCTAAATTCAAATAAAATAACGAAAAACTCCAAAACAAAATCTTATTTGATTTTATTATTAAATCCTCAATATTTCTTTATTTTGGGAAAGTCATTTTATTCCCTCTCTCATATTTTTGTAATAGAAATAACTGATGTTAAAATAATTAAAATCAAATGATCCTATTCTCAAAATTTGAGAAAACTCAAATATGAAAATAAAGAAATCCCCAACTCTCTCCGTGGGTCCTTGAGTTGCGTAGAATTTTCTAGGATCAAGACCAAAAGCAAAATAAAATATGATATGCATTGATGATATAATGTATAACATTCCAAATTGAAAATTTGGGATGTTACAAACCTACCCCCCTGAAGATATAATGATATAATGTACCCACGCTGCCTCGGTGACTGCATGACTTGATGAGTCCTTGTGACATCCAAGGGGAACCATCATTACCTGCGGTCGTGGGAGGTGTCGGTTGGCCTTCTTTTGCTATAAGTGGGGAGGGGGCGGAGCCCCGTCACCCATCTCTTCCTTCCTTGCTGCTTCTTCTTCCTCACTCCATTCCTAGCTTCTTCTTCCTCGCTTCGTTTCTGCTGTTCCACCAACGGCGCCTATCAGAAGGTTCTCCGTTGAAGAAAAGGGGAAAGCCCCCCGGGTTGTCCCGGAGCAACTCCCACCGAAGAAGAGGTCGATCCACCGCCGTGAAGAAACGGCGATGCAGGTGGTGGCGAGGCCTTGGTGCGAGCGGCCTCCTCCAGGGTACCCGCTACCCCTATATGCCCGAGCCGAGGGCTCAACAGGGCGGGGCGACGAGCAGCGCCGCCGGCGCCGCGCTCGGGGTCGCCGCGCCACGGCGACGCGTGCCATCGCCCCCGAAATCCATGCCGCGGACTCCTCGCGTGAGCTGGTGCTGTGGGCGCCGATGCCGCCAAGCTCTTGGGTCTGCTTCCCGTGGTTCTTCTCCGACGTGATGCCACCGAGGGGGCATCTCAAGCTCTAGTTGCAGCACACCGACTGCGGCGCTCCTGCGACTGGAGCGGAGATCGAAGCGGTCCCCTCCGGCAAGATCTTCATGACCCGCGGCTGGGGCGAGATCGCGCGGGTTCTGCTTCGCGAGGGGCACCCTCGTGATCCATCTTGAGTACGATGGCATCTCCACACTCTTCTTCAAGGTCTTCGACGCCGAGGGCCGCCGCCTGGAGTGCTGCTCCGGAGAGGAGCACGAGGCTGATGCGCGCTCCGCTCACGGCCACTCTAGCAATAGCAACCCTTGGGAGTCCAGCAGATGTCTTGAGCTCTACAAGACTCCGGAGATGAGCGACGACAGCTACGTGCCCTCGAGCTCTCGCCGCGCTCGGAACAGTGCTGCCGCGTCCGGCCGCCACCGCCGCTGATCTGGATGGGGTTGGCGCCGGCCTCCCGTGGCCCACTGTTGATGATGACGTCTGCCACGGGGGGGGGGGTGTAGATAGCATCCTCCTCAGTTTAGCTTTTGTTTCTTGTGAAGAACCATGAGGTGCCCCATGGGGGCATGTAAGGGTTTGTAATGTCTTTTGTGCTTTTCTTCCCTGTTATGAAGATTTGATGAACACGCATCCAGTTAAGGCTCGGTTCCCCCTTTCTTTCCTCGCGATAGCTTGTTTCTCTACGCCGACAGGTCCCGGTCCCCAGGAAGGCTACAGCCGTCGCTGGTATGCCAGGTCGCCTGCCATGGTCAAGGCCAGGAGGTGTGCGGCCCGAGGTCCAGTAAGAGCCCCTAAGGCGCGATGCTCAGGAGGCCCCCCTTAGCGCTCAAGCGGCCATGGTTAGGGAAGAAAGGGAGTTTATGTGGCCACAACAGGATTGTGGTAAGGCGTGAGTGTCCATGACGCCCAGATATTTAGCCGATCCGAGGGCGAGACTTATCTTGCGAACTTCATGACGATTCATGGCGTTGCACTAGGGATGCGCGCCAACTTGCGCGGCATAGCCAGGCCGGCCCATACAAGTTTCCCTCCTCCCATGCTCTCCTTGGTGCTCTGCGACCTCAGGTCCCGGCCCTCGAGCGAGCTCAGTCACCACTGGTATTCCAGGTCGCGATGCCGTGGTCAAGGCCAAGGGGTGAGGGCTGGAGAGCGAGTAAGAGCTCCTGAGTCGCGATGCTCAGGAGCCCCCCTTTCAACGCGCAAGTGAACTGCACAAGGTGAATGTATCTGCGGCGGGTGGCAAACGAGCAGGTGATAACCATACGCAGGTTAAGCAGGGAAGGCAAATCAGCTTGGGTAAACGCAGGAAGATACATGCCACTGGGTCTGGCCCGAGCGGCTTGGGGATGATGCAGCCCGAGGGGCGCCCCCAGCAAGGTAAGCTAAAGACATAAGAAAATGGGATACACGCCGTAGGTACGGACCCACATGGCCTGGGAATGATGCAGCCCAAGGGGCGCTCCTAGCTTAACGAGCTTGGAAGATGTCACCTGGTTTTGTAGACGAAGCAGAGTTGGTGCAGCTGAAGGAGTGCGTCGAAGAAACAACTCCTCATGAGCCACCAGATCCTTGAGCCTCGGGAGGCTCTAGGGTCTCAGGAGGCTCCCTGAAGACCGTCTCCATTCTCTCTAGGACGACGCGGTACCTGGCCTCTTGAGCCGCCAGGTCACGCCGCATGTCGTGCTGATAGGCCGACGCCGTGCTCGGCAAGCCGAGGGGCATGCGAACGTAGTTGTGTGGCGGGCCTCCGTAACGGCCCACACGTGAAGGACAGAAGCGCTCCTGAGACGCGACCCTATTGAGCCCTGGAATGTCGATGCAGACACACAGCTCGGCACCCTCGCCTGGGTGATGGGCCGTGCCCTGCGAGCGGCTATCGCGGTGCATGGATCTTGCGTTTTGCAGTTCCTGTGTGGTCTTGGTGATGAACTCCTGAGTGGTGGGCACCCCTTGCCCGATGTTCTCCTGAGGAAAACGTGCAATGTAGCATGCCTCCAAGTGGTGCCCAAGTGCCTCCCTCATGAGGTGGGCAAGGTCTGAAGCCCTTCAGAAGAGAGCCCCCGAGCCCTGCCCGAGGAGGGCGCCGGGCGTGCCTTCCTATGCGATGGAGGGAGGCGCCCCTGGGACGGACGCTAATCCTGACGAGGCTCCTGCCGCGAGGCCATCCTCCTAAGGTCCTGCGCGGCGGGGCTGCTTCTTCTTGGGGATGGCCTCCACAGGACCCTCACTTCTGCTGCCGGTGTTGTCGATTGCTGCAGCTTGGAAGGCGCGCTCGAGGGAGCACACCACATCCCTCTCTTCACACGGGACCGTGATGACCCCTCCACTTCCAGGCATCTTGAGGACGTTGTAGCCATGGTGGGTGACCTCCATGAACTTCGCTAGGGCCGGATACCCAAGGATGGCATTGTACGGCAGGTGGATGTGCACGGCGTCGGAGTCGATGAGCTCAGTGCGGTAGTTGTCGCGTGTGCCGAAGGTGACAGGCAGGCGGACCTGCCCTATCGGTGAGGTGGAGCCATCGGTCACTCCCGATAAAGGTTTGGTAGGTTGGAGCTGCTCATATGGCACTTGGAGGTTGTCGAAAGTGTCGACGGATAGGACGTTGAGTCCTGCACCGCCGTCAATGAGAGTCTTGGTAACCTACACATTGCTGATGACTGGGGAACACAACATCGGGAGGACGCCGGTGGTGGCTGCGCACTTGAGCTGATCTGCCGAGTTGAAAGTGATGGCACACTGGGACCACTTGAGCGGGCGCGCGGCCTCAAGCTTGGGGAGCGTCGCGTTCACCTCGCGAGCGAATCGTTTGAAGATGCGCTGAGAGGCTAGGGCCTGGGCGCCGACCAAGATGCAAGCGATTGCACGCGGCTCGTGGAAGCCCCCAGCCCCCTCGTCCTGATGATGGTCATCGTTCCTTCTTGGCGGCGGCAGTGGGGGAAGACCGGTGTTGCCTCGGGGGCGATCCTCACGAGGCTGGTCCCTCCAGGGCCCCTCACAAGGATGGTCCTGCTAGCGGTCCTCACGAGGCCTGTCGCGCCATTCCTGGCGTGGGCCGCGATCGTCCCAGCATCCGCCCCCTCGTCGTCCTCCACGGCCGTAGCCCCGGTCGCCGCGCTCGGGGCGTCGACCGTAGCATCCCTCGCATAGGTCTCAGAGCTCTTGGCAGTCGCTGGTGTTGTGGGTGTTTAGGTTGTGGAAGGTGCAGAACGGTCGGTTGTTCTTGGATGACTCGGGATGATCTCTGCCCCGTTTGGTGTCGGGCTCCGCAGCTAGCAGTAACGCTTCCTTGCGCTTCACGTCCTTGGCCTTGGCTTTCTTCTCCTCTGTGCCTGCGGCTGGCAGCTCAAGGAGGGAAAGGCGCCCCTCCTCAGCTCTTGCGCACCTGGTCGCCAGGTTGAACATCTCCTGTGACGTGCAGAGCTCCTCGTGGATGGCGATCTCTTCCTTCATCTTGACATCACAGACGCCTTCGGAGAACGCGGGGATGATGGCCTCACTCGTGACCTTGGGGATCTTGAGGCGGGTATTGTTGAAGCGCTGGATGTACTTCTGGAGGGTCTCCCCTGGTTGTTGCTTGATGCGGAGCAGATCGGTCATGGCCGGCGGGCGGTCGCGAGTGCCCTGGAAGTTGGCGACGAAGCAGTCGCGTCTCTCGCCCCAGGAGGATATCGAGCCGTGCTGCAAGTTCAGGAGCCAGGTGCGGGCCCCATCCTTGAGAGCCATGGGAAACCAATTCGCCATGACATTCTCGTCGCCATTGGCTACTTCGATGCTCAGCTCGTAGAGCTGCAGGAACTCTGCGGGGTCGGCGGTGCCGTCATAGCGAGGAAGCAGATCCGGCTTGAACATGCCTGGCCAGGCGACGCTGCGGAGCTCGGGGTTGAAGGCACGGCAGCCGGCCGTGGTTACTGGGGCCCACCTTGGAGGTGTAGCTTGGGCCTGTCGAGGTCCACGCGGCGCCGCCGCAAGCGGCGCACGGTCTTGACGAGGCGGTGCGGGAAGCACGGGTGCAGCTTCTCGCGGTCGTGGGATTTATTGGTAGCTTCTCTCTTCGCACACGGGCACCGGTCATGGCGGATCGCATCGCGGGGCCACGCGCCTTGGTGCCAAGGCGCCGTCTTTGGGCTGGGGTGGAGGAGGCGCGCCTCAGGCCTCGTCGCCCGTGGCTGGCTGAGGGTGAGGCCGAGAGAGGAACGGCGCCGGGGAGCCCCCTCCGGCGCGGTCGAGCGACTCCTCGTAGAGGTCGTCGACTGAGCAGTAGCGCAGGAGCTCGTTTGCAGCAAGGAGTGCAGCCCGCGCCTCCATGGCAGCGCGGTGTGCGTGAGACGAAGAATCGGCTGGGGCCAGCGATGGAGTGGTGATGCAGCCATCCTGCTGCACCGAAGGATGCAGCGAAGATGCGTGCTGCTCGTTCCCCACCGGGCCAGTGGCAGCATTGGCGGCAGGGGATGGAGAATGGCGTGGTGGCCCGCCGATGGGAGCTGTCTGAGCAACACGAGCAGTGAGAGCAGCCCGACGCTCAGCTCGAGCGTGGCGAGTGTCCGCCATGGAGACGATGGAGCGGTGGAGCGATGAACTAACGGAAGGAAAGCTTCGGTGCACCCCTACCTGGTGCGCCAAATGTAGGATCTGGGGTTCCGGCACACCCTTAAGTTTCAAACACTGGGGTGCGTGCGAAGTCTTTCCCTCCTACCGATCTACGCCCTAGCTCGCTAAGATCTCGTAGACGAACTCGACAAAGTCGCAACACAGAAAGACATAGGAATTATACTGGTTCAGGCCACCGTTGTGGTGTCACACCCTACTCCAGTGTGGTGGTGGTGGATTGCCTCTTGGGCTGATGATGAACAATACAAGGGGAAGAATAGCCTCCTGAGGTTGAGGTGTTCTTGTGTGTGGCTAACTTGTGCGGGTGAGAGAGTGATCTAAGATGTCGTCCTCTCGTCCTCGCCTCCTTTTCTATGGTGGTGGCTAGCCCTACTTATAGAGGCATTGGTCCTCTTCCCAAATATTGAGCGGGAAGGGAGCCAACAACGGTGGGCTAATTTGAAGGGGGGAAGCTAGTACAAGCCATCCTGACAAAAGGTGGTTTGCGCCTGCGAAAGGCTCTGGTGGCGACACCATCTTGGGCTCCACGATGACCTCCGTCTTGCCGTCCTTCTGGTCTTCGTCTTGTTGCACCAAAATGGCAACCTTTGTCTGATGCCTCGGTACTCCTCGCCTGCGCTAGTTTCCTTTGCATCAAAGAGGAAACAAGGACGCTGCGCGCACTGGCGCCCGCCTGGTGTCGGTCATCATGGCTCACGTCATGAGAGCCTCGTGAGGTTCGTCTCGCCTTGATATATCCGCTCCTCGTGAGCCTGCCTAACTGGGCTGCTCAAGAGGAGGTCTCATGTCGTCCTCCTCGTGAAGCTCGGCCCCTCGCGAGGGTCTTGGGTGCCTTGTTGGTGAAGATGGGCTGTACGGCCTACCGGCTCAGCCACGCAACGGGCCGCAGGCAGGCAACCCCCGTTCCCAGGACGCCGACACTTCTAGTGCAACCTGTGGAGCATCCTGGCAGGTCAGGAGGCCAGGCATCACGCAGTCCTAGAAGAGGTGGAGATGGTCCTCACGAGGCCACCTGAGCCTCCAGAGCCTCTCGAGGCTCTGGGTCCTGACGGCTCGTGAGGAGCGACTTCTTCTCTACGTGTCTTCAGCTACCCCAGCACTCCTTTGACAACCAAACCAGGTGATATGTTCCAAGTTTATTTAGCTGGAAGCACCCCCTGGGCCGCATCATTCCTAGGCCGCGTGGGTCTATCCCTGTGGAATCTCCTCTTGCATCTTTAGATCACCCTGCTAGGGGCACCCCTCAGCTGCATCATCCCCAGGCCGCTCGGGTCCGACCTAGTGGCATATATCATTCTTGCATTTACCTAAGCCAGTTTGCTTTTCATGCATAATCCATCTATGGTCATCACCGCCTACTCGATTATCGCCCGCCATGGGAACCTCTCATGCCGGCACGACGCTTGTGCTCGGGTCCGTCCCTGCAACGCTAACAAATCTGAGCGGTCGAGCTCTGGCTCGCGGCACGCCCGCACACGTCACCTAACCAGGCCCTCAGTGCCTTCACCTCCTTGTGAAGCAACCAGTGGCGGACCATCAATCACCATGGAAATTTGTGCCCTTCCTCGCGCTAACCTGCAGGAACTCCTGAGGACTACAGCGGGCGGTACCGCGGGCTCTCTCTCTTCTCCCATGCGATTCCCTTGTGCGTTAAAAGGAGGGCTCCTAAGAATCGCGACTCAGGAGCTCTTACTGGCTCTCCAGCCCTCACCCCCTGGCCTTGACCACGGCATCGCGACCTGGCATACCAGCGGCGGCTGAGCTCGCTGGAGGTCCAGGACCTAAGGACGTAGAGCACACAGAAGAGCATGGAGAAGAGTGGGAGGCTCGCACAGGCCTAACCTAGCTACCCAACAGTGGCCGACGGACAAGCCTGGCGCAACACGAGGAACCAGTTCCGGCATGCCCAGATAAGTTTCGCGCCTGGATCAACCCAGCGCTACGACATAAGACCCTTGCCTATCACTGCCCTGCTATGGCAGTGTCGCCTCCCTTTCCCATCCTCAGGTAACTGCTTGCACGCTAAAGGGGACCTCTTGAGCATCGCGCCTCAGGAGCTCTTACTGGACCCCGGGCCGCTCACCTCCTGGCCTTGACCACGGCATCACGACCTGGCATACCAGTGACATCTGCATCCTTCCTGGGGACCGGGACCTGTCAGCGTAGAGCACCAAGCTGCCGCGAGATTGGAAAGGGGAGACCGAGCCTCAGCAGGACATGCATTCGCAAATTTTCATGAAAATGATAATATCAACAAAAGACATCACAGACCCTTTACACGCCCCCACGGGGTCTGTTTCAATTCCTCGCAGGGAACAAGAAAGAAGGGAGTTCCTAGGAGCTCTATCTACATGCGCCGAACATCGCCGACGCCATCATCAACAGTGGGCCTCCGGAGGCGGCGCCAACCCCATCCAGATCAGTGACGGCGGCGGCCGAACGCTACAGCCTTGCTCCAGGCCTGGCTGGATCTCGAGGGCACGTAGCTGTCGTCGCTTGTCTCCGGAGTCTCGGCAAGCTCGGGAGAGTCCCTGGACCACCAGGAGTCACCACTGTCGCCGGAGGAGCTGCTACTGAGCCCAGCGGCAGGCTCGGTGTTGGCCTCTGCACCGTCCTGACGACCCCCCTCAGGGCAGCACTCCAAGAGGCGGCCTTCCTCATCAAAGACCTTGAAGAACATCATGGAGGCGCCATCGTACTTGAAGTGGATGGCGAGGGCTCCTTCCGCACGGCAGACTCGGGCGACCTCGCCCCACCAACGAGTCATGAAGATCTTCCCACAGGAGATGGCTTCAACCTCCGATCCAGTCGCTGGGGCATCGCAGTCCACGTGTTGTAACACAAGCTCGAGGGGGCCCCTCGATGGTATCTCGGCGGTGAAGAACTGCGGGAAGCAAATCCAAGTGCTTGGAGGCATCATTGCCCACAACAGGAATTGGCACGGGGAGTCCACGACATGGACCGCTGGGGCGACGGCGTGCGTCACCGTGGCACGGCGACCACGGCCCTGGTGCGGGCGGCGGCACTTGTTGCCCCTCCCCCCGGAGCCCTCAGCTTGGGCGTACAAGGGCAAGGGATACACCGGAGGTGGCTGCTCATACCACAACCGCGACACTTCCGGCCTCACGACGACGTGGCGACGATGAGACAACCACTTCTTCGGCAGAAGTGGCTCGGGCTCTTTAAGGGGAGTCTTTCCCTTTTCCGTGGCCGAGAACCTCCGTATCGGCGCCATCGTCGATGTAGCGAGAAGTGAAGCGAGGAAGAAGAAGGAGCGGAAGAAGCAACAGAAGAGATGGGTGAAAGGGGCTCCGCCCCCTCTTCCCATTTATAGCCAAGGGGAGGCCAACCACCGGCCTCCACGATCTAAGGTAATAATGATCTTTTCTGCTTGCAGTAAGGACTCGTCAAGTCGGGTAGTTGCCGAGGCAGCGTGGGGAAGCAGAGACACCCACGTCCAATCAGTCGCCATGCGCCAACCGTGGCCGCGGGCTGTTGGGGCCCGCGGCGCTCTGCACTTGCCCTTTGGCTTTGCCTCGAAGCCAAGCCCGAGCGCGCCTTGGGCCCGGGGGCTATTGTCGGTGTTCTGGGAATGGGGGTCCCCGGACTTGCCCACCTGCAGCCCATGGCGTGGCTCCACCAACGGCCCTGTACTGCCCATCTTCACCAGCAAACACTCAACACCCTCGCGAGGGGCCAAGCCTCATGAGGCAGATGACGCAAGACCTCCTCGGGGGCGGCCTCGCCAGGCCGGCTTGCGAGGGGCGGAGAGATCAAGGCAAGGGACACCTCGCGAGGTTCCTGTGACGCAAGCCATGACAACTGGAGCCAGGAGGGCGCCAGTGCGCGTAGTGTCCTCATTTCCACTTTGGTGCTAAAGGGGCAAGTGGAGGCGAGGAGTCCAGAGGCATCAGGCAAAGGTTTCCATATCAGTGCAACAAGACCAAGACCAGCAGGATAGCAGGACAGAGGTCACTGTGGTGCCCAAGACGGCGTCACCACCAGAGCCTTTGGCAGACGAAGACTACTTTTGTCAGGATAGCTTTTACTAGTTGCCCCCCTTCAAATTGGCCGTCGTGGGATCCCTTCCCACCTAATATTTGGGAAGAGGACCCAGGCCTCTATAAAAATATGACTAGCCACCACCATAGAAAGGGATCGGTTCATGTAGAGAGAATCCTCGACCACACACACCAAGCACAAGAGCACCTCTCCTCAGGAGGCTATTCTTCTTTTGTAACTGTTCATCCTCAGCCCAAGAGGCAATCCACCACACCACACTGAGTAGGGTATTACACCATATCGGTGGCCCGAACCAGTATAAACTCTTGTGTCTCGTGTTCTTTGGGTTCGTCGAGCTAGGCCGTGAGATCATGGTGTGTGCGAGCTAGAGGGGGAGAGATCTTCGTGCACACCCTAGTGTTCGAACCTTAAGGGTTTTTCCGGAACCCGGAATCCGACAGACACCCACTAGCCACATGTGTGCAAAGCACGATAGTAGAACCAGTCTCATGAACCCGGTCATGTAATGTCGGTCTGGGCTGCTTCATCCAACAATACCGCCGAATGAATGTATGACATGCTGGTAAGCAGTATGACTGTTATCGCTGACAACTCTTTGTGTTCCACTCGTGCATATAACATCTACGCATAGAGCTGGCTCGGATGACACTGTTGGGAATGCAGTATTTTAAAAAAATTCCTACGATCACACAACATCTATCTAGGAGATGCATAGCAACAAGAGGGGAGAGTGTGTCTACGTACCCTCGTAGACCGAAAGCGGAAGCATTTAGTAACGCGGTTGATGTAGTCGAACGTCTTCGTGATCAAACCGATCAAGTATCCAACGCACGGCACCTCCGCGATCTGCACACGCTCAGCTCGGTGACGTCCCTCGAACTCAAGATCCAGCTGAGGCCGAGGGAGAGTTTCGTCAGCACGACGGCGTGGTGACGGTGATGATGAAGTTACCGACGCAGGGCTTCACCTAAGCACTACGACAATCTGACCGAGGTGGAAAATTGCGGAGGGGGCACCACACACGGGTAAAGATCAACTTGTGTGTATATGAGGTGCCCCCTCCCCCGTATATAAAGGAGGGGAGGAGGAGGGGCGGCCACAAGGGGCTCACCCAAAGGGTGTATTCCTACTCCTAGTAGGAGTAGGTTTCCCCCTTTCCTAGTCCAAGTAGGAGAAGAAGGAAGGAGAGGAGAGGGAGAAGGAAAGAGGGGGGGGGGGGGCGCCGCCCCCTCCCTAGTACAATTCGGACCAACACATGGGGGGGCGACCTCCCCTTGTGGCCCTTCTCTCCTTTCCACTAAGGCCCATGAAGCCCAATACTTCCCCCGGCGAATTCCTGTAACTCTCCGGTACTCCAAAAAATAACCAAACCACTCAAAACCTTTCCGATGTCCGAATATAGCCTTCCAATATATCGATCTTTACGTCTCGACCATTTCGTGACTCCTCGTCATGTCCGTGATCTTATCCGGGACTCCGAAGAAACTTTGGTCATCAAATCACATAACTCATAATACAAATTGTCATCGAACGTTAAGCGTGTGGACCCTGCGGGTTTGAGAACTATGTAGACATGACCGAGACATATCTCCGGTCAATAACCAATAGCGGAACCTGGATGCTCATATTGGCTCCTACATATTCTACGAAGATCTTTACTGGTCAAACCGCATAACAACATATGTTGTTCCCTTTGTCATCGATATGTTACTTGCCCGATATTCGATCGTCGGTATCATCATACCTACTTCAATCTCGTTACCAGCAAGTCTCTTTACTCATTCCGTAATGCATCACCCCGTAACTAACTCATTAGTCACATTGCTTGCAAGGCTTATAGTGATGTGCATTACTGAGAGGGACCAGAGATACCTCTCCGACAATCGGAGTTACAAATCCTAATCTCAATCTATGCCAACTCAACAAACACCATCGGAGACACCTGTAGAGCATATTTATAATCATCCAGTTACGTTGTGACGTTCGATAGGACACTAAGTGTTCCTCCAGTATTCGGGAGTTGCATAATCTCATAGTCATAGTAACATGTATAAGTCATGAAGAAAGCAATATCAATAAACTAAATGATCATAGTGCTAAGCTAACAGATGGGTCTTGTCCATCAAATGACAACACATGTCTATGCAGGAAACTTAACCATCTTTGATTAACGAGCTAGTCAAGTAGAGGCATTCTAGGGACACTCTGTTTGTCTATGTATTCACACATGTACTAAGTTTCCTATTAATACAATTCTAGCATGAATAATAAACATTTATCATGATATAAGGAAATATAAATAACAACTTTATCATTGCCTCTAGGGCATAGTTCCTTCAGGATGTACGTATGTACAGAAATGATTGGGTTTCGATGCCTTGCCCGATCGCACACGACCCCAGCCCATGTCCCAGGAGGGCCTATCCCCGACGATTTCTGGGTCGTGTGGGAAGGACCCCCCTATCGCCCACACTCACTTGGTGACGGTTCCATTTGCCGTCGCGGAAAGGGGTTAAAAACCGTTTGTATAGCACCGACGCGTACTACTGACTTATAACTTTTTAGAGAACGGCGGTGGTTTTATTTTATAGAAATTGTTGAACTCTGATGCTTCACTTATATTATTTTGAGAGTCTTTAAACAGCATGGTAATTTGCTCTGGTAATAAATTTAGTCCTAATATGATAGGCACCCAAGAGGGATATAATAAAAACTTTCATATAAAGTGCATTGAATACTATGAGAAGTTTGATTCCTTATGATTGTTTTGAGATATAATTATGGTGATATTAGAGTCATGCGAGTGAGTAATTTTGAATTAGAGAAATACTTGTGTTAAAGTTTGTGAGTCCCGTAGCATGCACGTATGGTGAACCGTTATGTGATGAAGTCGGAGCATGATTTATTTATTGATTGTCTTCCTTATGAGTAGCGACCGGGGACGAGTGATGGTCTTTTCCTACTAATCTATCTCCTAGGAGAATGCGTGTAGTACTTTGTTTCGATGACTAATAGTTTTGTGCCATAAGTATGTGAGTTCCTTATGACTAATGTTGAGTCCATGGATTATACAAAATCTCTCACTTCCACCATTGCTAGCCTCTCTTGTGCCACGCAACTTTCGCCGGTACCATAAACCCACCATATATCTCCCTCAAAACAACCACCATACCTACCTATTATGGGATTTCCATAGCCATTTCGAGATATATTTCCATGCAACTTTCCATCGTTCCATTTGTTATGACACATTCCATGATTGTCATATTGTTTTGCATGATCATGTAGTTGACATTGTATTTGTGGCAAAGACACCTTTCATAATTCTTTCATACATGTCACTCTTGATTCGTTGCACATCCCGGTACATAGCCAGAGGCATTCATATCGAGTCATATTTTGTTCTAAGTATCGAGTTGTAATTCTTGAGTTGTAAGTAAATAAAAGTGTGATGATCTTCATTATTAGAGCATTGTCCCATGTGAGGAAAGGGTGATGGAGACTATGATTCCCCCACAAGTCGGGATGTGACTCCAGACAAAAAAAGAGGCCAAAAAATGAAGAGAAGACCCAAATAAAAAATGAGAGAAAAGAGAGAAGGGTCAATGTTACTATCCTTTTTCCACACTTTTGCTTCAAAGTAGTGATGACCTACAAGCAGTTTTCAGTAAGGTATTCTCTGCAAGCACTGAAGTTATCGGTAAAGTTTTGTGATAAGGTAATTTGTAATGGGTAACAAGTAACAAAAGTAAATAAGGTGCAGCAATATGGCCCAATCCTTTTTGTAGCAAAGGACAAGCCGAGACAAACTCTTATATAAAGGAAAATGCTCCCAAGGACATATGGGAATTATCGTCAAGCTAGTTTTCATCACGCTCATATGATTCGCGTTTGTTACTTTGATAATTTGATATGTGGGTGGACCGGTGCTTGGGTACTGCCATTCCTTGGACAAGCATCCCACTTATGATTAACCTCTATTGCAAGCATCCGCAACTACAAAAGAAATATTAAGCTAAAACTAACCATAGGATGAAACATATGGATCCAAATCAGCCCCTTACGAAGCAACGCATAAACTAGGGTTTAAGCTTCTGTCACTCTAGAAACCCATCATCTACTTATTACTTCCCAATGCCTTCCTCTAGGCCCAAACAATGGTGAAGTGTCATGTAGTCGATATTCACATAACACCACTAGAGGAAAGCCAACATACATCTCATCAAAATATCGAACAAATACCAAATTCACATGAATACTTATAGCAAGACTTTTCCCATGTCCTCAGGAACAAACATAACTACTCACAGATCATATTCATGTTCATAATTAGAGGGGTATTAATATGCATAAAGGATCTAAACATATGATCTTCCACCAAATAAACCAACTAGCATCAACTATAAGGAGTAATCAGCACTACTAGCAATTCATAGGTACCAATCTGAGGTTTTGGGACAAAGATTGGATACAAGAGATGATCTATGGTTTTAGAGGAGATGGTGCTGGTGAAGATGTTGATGGAGATTGACCCCTCACGCTGAGAGGATCGATGGTGATGACGATGGTGATGATTTCCCCCTCTAGGGGGATGTTTTCCCGGCAGAATAGCTCCGTCTTGAGCACTAGATTGGTTCCGCCAAGGTTCCGCCTCGTGGCGGCGGAGTTTCATCCCGAGAGCTTGCTTATGATTTTTTTTTCTTGGACGAAAGACTTCTTATAGCAGAAGATGGGCACCGGAGGCCTGCCAGGGGGCCCACAGGACAGGGGCGTGCCCAGGGGGGTAGGGCGCGCCCCCCAACCCTCGTGGCCAGGGTGTGGGCCCCCTTTGGTTAATTATTTCGCCAGTATTTTTTATATATTCCAAAATATGTTCCCGTGAAGTTTTAAGACTTTTGGAGAGTTGTAGAAGAGGTCTCTAATATTTGCTCCTTTTCCAGCCCAGAATTCCAGCTGCCAGCATTCTCCCTTTTCATGTAAACCTTGTAAAATAAGATAGAAAAGGCATAAGTATTGTGACATAATGTGTAGTAATAGCCCATAATGCAATAAATATCGATATAAAAGCATGATGCAAAATGGACGTATCAACTCCCCCAAGCTTAGACCTCGCTTGTCCTCAAGCGGAAGCCGATAACGACAAATATGTCCACATGTTTAGAGATAGAGGTGTCGATAAAATAGAGTACGAACACGAGGGCAACATTATCATTCTTATAACATCAACATATATAAATATTGTCATATGATTTCTTATGCTCAAGTAATAATCTATTCACAATGTAAAATATGAATCAGAAACTTCATTCAAAACCAACAAACTATAATCTTGGTCATTGAAGCAATTGCAATTTATCATAACATCGGAAAAAAATCAATATAAGAGCTTTTCAGCAAGTCCACATACTCAACTATCATTTAGTCTTTCACAATTGCTAACACTCACGCAATACTTGTGGGTATGGAGTTTTAATCAAACATAGAGAAAGATATGGGCTTATAGTGTTTCCTCCCGACCTTTTACATCAAGGGTAATGTCAACTATAATAGTTCATGCTAACTTACATCCAATTGGATATATGTATCAGGATCTTTCCAACACAATGTGCTTGCCAAAGGATAAAATGTAAAAAGGAAAGGTGAAGATCACCATGACTCTCGTATAAGGTGTAAGGCAAAAGTAAAAGATAGGCCCTTCGCAGAGGGAAGCAGAGGCTGTCATGTATTTTTGTGGTTAGATGCACAAGATCTTAATGTGAAAGAATGTCACCTTATATTGCCACTTGTGATATGGACCTTTATAATGTAGTCCGTCGCTTTTATTTATTCCAAATCACAAGATCGTATAAAGCTTATTTTCTCCACACTAATAAATCATACATATTTAGAGAGCAATTTCTATTGCATGCAACAATGACAACTTACTTGAAGGATCTTACTCAATCCATAGGTAGATATAGTGGACTCTCATGGAAAAACTGGGTTTAAGGATGTTCGGAAGCACAACTAGTATCTCAACTTGGTGCAAAGAATTTGGCTAGCATGAGGGGGGAAAGGCAAGCTCAACATGCTGGATGATCCATGACAATATACTTTATTTCAGATATAATAAAACATAACTCATTACGTCGTCTTCCTTGTCCAACATCAACTCTTTCGCATGTCCTATTTTAATGAGTGCTCACAATCATAAAATATGTCCAAGATGGTATATTTATATGTGAAAACCTCTCTTTCTACATTACTTCCTATTAATTGCAACGATGACCAAAACTATGTTTGTCAAATCTCAACAACTTTTATTCATCATACTCTTTATATGTGAAGTCATTACTCTCCATAAGATCAATATGATCTCTTTAATTCTTTTTATTCTTTCTTTTATTCCCTCAAGATCATAGTAAGATAATCAAATCCCTTGACTCAAAACTAATCTTTATTGTATATAGCTCATGGACTCTATTACATAGAAGGATCATAAGGCAAAACTCAAAACTAAATCATACTAAAACTTTATTCTACTAGATCAAGATATTACCAAATGGATCAAACTAAGAAAAAAACGGTAAAGATAGGAGTGTGATGGTGATACAATACCGAGGCACCTCCCCCAAGCTTGGCAGTTTCCAAGGGCAGTTTATATCTCTTTCCTCGGGGTGGTGATGGTGGAGTTGTTGATGATGTAGATTTGTCGTCCATCTTCCAAGGCATAGGCTCACCATCGTAAAAGGATGATCGAGTCTCCGAGATCCTCAAATCTGCAGCCAAACTCATCCTCTTGAATCTATATTCACACTCACAGTTTTGGTTTTGCAGGTCATAGATCTGGGCTTGGAGGTGCTCAATTTTCTCTTGAAGCTTGAAGATGGCCTCCCCAATGTTCTTGGCATCCACCTTGTGGTTGTTGGTGAACTCCGTGATCATTATATAATTGGTGTCGAGTCCATGTTCAACCATCTCCTGGCACTTGAAAACCTGTTGCTCCATTGCCTCGAGCCTTGTCTCCACGCGTCCGGTCCTCCTTGGTCTCACATCATCACGGATGTGCAGCAACCCCTCACGCATGTCAATGGTTTGAGGATGTTGTAGCACTTCCACGAGGTAGGGGTTGATGACCTTCTCGAAGAACTTGTCCTTGGGGGATCTTGGAGGCGTCATGGTGATCTAGATCTGTCAGAAAAACAGCTCGAAACAAAAACAGAGGATATTTGCATGGTACGGTGGTCAAAACCTTTGGGAGATTATATAATGGTTTTTTACCGACCAAAAGAAGTATCATGCAGGGGGGCACCCTCCACCCTCGTGGATGCCTCGTGTCCTTCCCGGACTACTTCTTATTTTCCTATTTTCTTAAATATTCCAAAACAGAGAAAAAAATTGCTATTAGAACTGATTTGGAGTCGGTTTACTTACTGTACCTCATACCTATTCCTTTTTGGTGTCTGAAACGTTCTGGAAAGTGTCCTTTATGTATTCCTCCAGGGTTACAGTTTCAATAACATTAGTTTCAACATTTATAGGATTACCTGAGAGATAATGGTTGATTCTTTGACCGTTCACCACCCTCGGATTTGTGCCTTCGAAGTTGTTGATGTTAATGGCACCAGAATGATAGACCTCCTCGATAATGTAAGGACCTTCCCATTTAGAGAGGAGTTTGCCTGCAAAAAATCTTAAACGAGAGTTGTATAGCAAAACATAATCACCTACATTAAACTCACGCCTTTGTATCCTTTTGTTATGCCATCTTTTAACTTTTTCTTTAAACAGTTTGGCATTTTCATAAGCTTGGGTTCTCCATTCATCAAGTGAGCTAATGTCAAAAAGCATCTTCTCACCGGAAGTTCGAAATCATAATTGAGCTCTTTAATGGCCCAATATGCCTTATGTTCTAGTTCGATATGTAAGTGACATGCTTTTCCATAAACCATTTTATATGGAGACATACCCATAGGATTTTTATATGCAGTTCTATAAGCCCATAATGCATCATCAAGTTTCTTGGACCAATTCTTTCTAGATCTATTAACAGTATTTTGCAAAAATAACTTAAGCTCTCTATTACTAAGTTCTATTTGACCACTAAACTACGGGTGATAGGGAGATGCAATTCTATGATTAACATCATACTTAGCAAGCATCTTACGAAAAGCACCATGAATAAAATGTGAACCACCATCAGTCATTAAGTATCTATGGACTCCAAACCTCGGAAAAATAACTTCTTTAAGCATCTTAATAGAGGTTTTATGATCAGCACTACTAGTTAGAATAGCTTCTACCCACTTAGTAATGTAATCAATAACAACTAAAATATGTGTATACCCATTAGAGGAAGGAAACAGTCCCATATAATCAAAGCCCCAAACATCAAATGGTTTAATAACAAGTGAATAATTCATAGGCATTTCTTAACATCTACTAATATTACCAATTCTTTGACATTCATCACAAGACAAGACAAACTTACGGGCATCCTTGAAGAGAGTAGGCCAATAAAAACCGGATTGCAATACCTTATGTGCAGTTCTATCTCCAGCATGGTGTCCTCCATAAGCCTCGTAGTGACACTTGCGTAGGATCTGTTCCTGTTCAAGCTCAGGTACACAACGTCTAATAACACCATCTACTCCTTCTTTATAAATGTGTGGGTCATCCCAGATGTAATGTCTTAAATCATAGGAAAAAAACTTTTTCTTTTGTTTGTATGTGAAACTAGGTGGTATAAATTTAGCAACAATGTAATTAGCATAATCAGCATACCATGGAGCAGTACGAGAAGCATTTACGACAGCTAATTGTTCATCAGGAAAGCTATCATTAATAGGTAGTGGGTTGTCAAGAACATTCTCTAACCTAGAAAAGTTGTCTGCAACGGGGTTCTCAGCTCCCTTTCTATCGATAATATGCAAATCAAATTCTTGTAGCAAGAGAACCCATCTAATAAGTCTAGGTTTAGCATCTTTCTTTTCCATAAGATATTTAATAGCAGCATGATTAGTGTGAACAGTTACTTTAGAATCAAATATAAGGTCTGAAGTTATCACAAGCAAATACAACTGCTAAAAATTCTTTTTCAGTAGTAGCATAATTTCTCTGGGCACTCTCTAGAGTTTTACTAGCATATTGGATAACATTTAATTTCTTATCAACTCTTTGTCCTAGAACAGCCCCTACAACATAATCACTAGCATCACACATAATTTTAAAGGGTAAATTCCAATCAGGTGGCTAAACAATAGGTGCAGAAATCAAGGCTTTCTTAAGTATTTCAAATGCTTCTACACAATCATCATCAAAGAAAAATGGAACATCTTTTTGTAAGAGATTAGTCAGAGATCTAGAAATTTTAGAGAAGTCCTTAATTTACCTCCTATAAAAACCGGCATGACCAAGGAAACTTCTTATACCTTTAATGTCCTTAGGACACGGCATGTTTTCAATAGCATTAACCTTAGCTTCATCAACTTCAATAAGTCTTTGAAAATTTTTATGCCCCAAGACAATACCTTCATTAACCATAAAGTGGAACTTCTCCCAATTCAAGACAAGATTAGTTTCTTCACATCTCTGCAAAACTCGATCAAGGTTGCTTAAGCAATCATCAAAAGAAGTTCTATATACGGAGAAAGCATCCATGAAAACCTCAACAATCTTTTCACAAAAGTCAGAGAATATAGTAGTCATACATCTTTGAAAGGTAGCAGGTGCATTGCATAAACCAAAAGGCATACATATATAAGCAAAGGTACCGAAAGGGCAAGTAAAAGTTGTCTTTTCTTGATCCTCTTTTGACACAGGTATTTGAGAGAAACCAGAATAATCATCTAGAAAGCAAAAATGTGTATGTTTGGATAATCTTTCTAGCATTTGATCAATAAAAGGTAAAGGGTAATGATCCTTTTTAGTAGCTTTATTTAATTTGCAGAAATCAATTACCATTCTATAACCTGTAACAATTCTTTGTGTGATCAATTCATCTTTATCATTAGGAACAATAGTAATACCTCCCTTCTTAGGGACACAATGGACATGACTTACCCACTGACTATCAGCAACGGGATAAATTATACCTGCCTCCAGAAGCTTTAGTATTTCTTTTCTTACCACTTCTCTCATCTTAGGATTTAACCGTCGTTGGTGATCAACAACCAGTTTCGCGTCTTTCTCCAATTTTATTTTGTGCTGGCATAGAGTGGGACTAATGCCCTTAAGATCATCAAGAGTATATCCAATAGCAGCACGGTGCTTCTTCAGAGTTTTCAGTAATTTCTTTTCCTCATGCTCTGAAAGATTAGCACTTATAATAACATGATATATCTTTTTCTCATCAAGATAAGCATATTTAAGAGTATCGGGTAATGGTTTAAGCTCAAACACGGGATCACCCTTGGGTGGAGGAGGATCCCCTAGGATTTCAACAGGCAAGTTGTGTTTCAAAATAGGTCCATGTTTAAAGAATACTTCATCTATTTCCCTTCTTTCATTCATAAACATATCATTTTCATGCTTGAGCAAATATTGTTCTAAAGGATCATTAGGAGGCACGGCAATAGAAGCAAGACCAATAATTTCATCTTACTAGGAAATTCTTTATCATGGCGTTGTCTACGAAATTTAGCAAAATTAAACTCATGAGACATATCCCCCCAAACCAATAGTAAATACATCTTTTTTGCAATCTATCCTAGCATTAACAGTATTCAAGAAGGGTCTACCAAATATAATGGGACAAAAGTTATCTTGTGGGGAACCAAGAACAAGAAAATCAGCAGGATATTTAACTTTCCCACACATGACTTTAACATCTCTAACAATCCCAACTGGTGAAATAGTGTCTCTATTGGCAAGCTTAATTGTAACATCAATTTCCTCTATCTTAGGATGTGCAATATCATGCATAATTTATTTGTATAAGGAATGAGGTATTGCGCTTGCACTATCACCCATATCACATAAGCCACGATAGCAATGATCTCCTATTTTAACAGAAATAACAGGCATGCCTACAACAAGTCTATGTTTATTTTTAGTGGTAGGTCTAGCAATTCTAGCAGCTTCATCACAGAAGTAAATAACATGCCCATCGATATTATCAGCCAAGAGATCTTTAACCATAGCAATACTAGGTTCAACTTTAATTTTCTCAGGGGGTGTAGGTGTTCTATTATTACTCTTACGAACCACAGTTGAAGTTTTATCATGATCCTTTATTCTAACAGGGGAAGGTGGTTTCTCAATATAAGTAGTAGGAACAACAGGATCAACATTATAAGTGATAGTATTTTCTTCAACTTTAATAGGTGCAACTACTTTTACTTCAATGGGAGGATTATATTTAAACCACTTCTCCTTAGGGAGATCAACATGAGTAGCAAAGGATTCACAGAAAGAAGCTACTATCTTAGAGTCAAGTCCATATTTAGTGCTAAATTCACGGAAAACATCGGTGTCCATAAAATATTTAGCACAATCAAACTTAGGTGTTATACCTGACTCCTTACCTTTGTCAAGATCCCAATCTTTAGAGAAAGCCGAGCATAAATTTTTTGAATAATAATTTGTCTTGAGAGCTCAAGATTGGGGCATGAATATAACATTGACTTAAGCCTCCCCCAAGCTTTGGCGATGCTTTCTCCTTCACAAGGCCAAAAATTATATATAATTACGATCACGATGAACCAGATGCATAGGATAAAACTTCTGATGAAATTCCAATTTCAATCGGTTGTAGTTCCATGATCCCATATCATCACATAGCCTAAACCATGTCAATGCCTTTCCCTTCAAAGATAAAGGGAAGACCTTCTTCTAGATAACATCCTCAGGCATACCTGCAAGCTTAAATAATCCACAAACTTCATCCACATAGATTAGGTGCAAATCGGGATGTAATGTTCCATCACCTGTGAAAGGATTAGCTAGCAGTTTCTCTATCATACCCGAAGGAATTTCAATGTAAACATTTTCAGTAGGTTCAGTAGGTTAAGGAGCAACTCTTTGCTCTACTGGTCGGGGTGAAGATACTCCAAACAAGCCCCTCAAAGGATTATGTTCCATAGTAACAAGTGACAGTAAATTTCAGCACACTATATAAATTTTTCCTTACCAAATTCCACCTACCAAAGGCGCTTCACTCCCCGGCAACGGCGCCAGAAAAGAGTCTTCATGACCCACAAGCATAGGGGATCTATCATAGTCCTTTTGATAAGTAAGAGTGTCGAACCCAACAAGGAGCAGAAGGAAATGACAAGAGGTTTTCAATAAGGTATTCTCTCCAAGCACTGAAATTATCGGTAATAGATAGTTTTGTGATAACGTAATTTGTAACGGGTAACAAGTAACAAAAGTAAATAAGGTGCAGCAAGATGGCCCAATCCTTTTTGTAGGAAAGGACAGCCTGGACAAACTCTTATATAAAGTAAAATGCTCCCGAGGACACATGGGAATTATCGTGAAGCTAGTTTTGATCACACTTATATGATTCGCGTTCGTTACTTTGATAATTTGATATGTGGGTGTACCGGTTCTTCGGTACTGCCCTTCCTTGGACAAGCATCCCACTTATGATTAACCCCTATTACAAGCATCCGCAACTACAAAAGAAGTATTAAGGTAAACCTAACTACAACATGAAACATATGAATCCAAATTAGCCCCTTATGAAGCAACGCATATACTAGGGTTTAAGCTTATGTCACTCTAGCAACCCATCATCTACTTATTACTTCCCAATGCCTTCCTCTAGGCCCAAACAATGGTGAAGTGTCATGTAGTCGACATTCACATAATATCACTAGAGGGAAGACAACATACATCTCATCAAAATATCGAACGAATACCAAATTTACATGACTACTTATAGCAAGACTTCTCCCATGTCCTGAGGAACAAACGTAACTACTCACAAATCATATTCATGTTCATAATCAGAGGGCTATTAATATGCATAAAGGATCTCAACGTATGATCTTCCACCAAATAAACCAACTAGCATCAACTACAAGGAGTAATCAACACTACTAGCAACCCACATGTACCAATCTGAGGTTTTGGGACAAAGATTGGATACAAGATATGAGCTAGGATTTTATAGGAGATGGTGCTAGTGAAGATGTTGATGGAGATTCACCCCCTCCGCTGAGAGGATCGATGGTGACGACAATAGTGATGATTTCCCCCTCCCAAAGGGATGTTTTCCCGGCAGAACAGCTCCGCCGGAGGCCTACATTAGTTCCGCCAAGGTTCCACCTCGTGGCGGCGGAGTTTCGTCCCGATAACTTTCTTATGATTTTTTCTCGGACGAAAGACTTCATATAGCAGAAGATGGGCACCGGAGCCCTGCCAGGGGGCCCATGAGATAGGGGGCGCGCCCAGGGGTGTTGGGGGCGCCTCCCACCCTCGTGGCCAGGGTGTGGGCCCCCTCTGGTTAATTATTTCGCCAGTATTTTTTATATATTCCAAAACATGCTCCCGTGAAGTTTCAGGACTTTTGGAGTTGTGCAGAATAGGTCTATTATATTTGCTCCTTTTCCAGCCCAGAATTCCAGCTGCCGGCATTCTCCCTCTTCATGTAAACCTTGTAAAATAAGAGAGAAAAGGCATAAGTATTGTGACATAATGTGTAGTAACATCCCATAATGCAATAAATATCGATATAAAATCATGATGCAAAATGGACGTATCAAGTAGCACCATGATCTTCACGATAGTGTTTGACATGAGAAATAATAAAAATAACATTGGTTATTGCATTATTATCTCTCTACTCTCCAGGGAAAATAAACGTTGCGGGCATGCCAGTGTACTAAGTACACAAATAAATATAGGGAAAACATGCACTTTATTAATCTCTCATTGGAGAAACAAAAATACAAGATCCCTTTACATATGCGCTCCGTGGCCTACTAGCGCTTCCAGCCTGACTGTAGCGATTGCGGTCTCTTGGTTCCTAGGGCCTCGGAAGGCTCCTAGTTAATTACTCTCATGGGTTACTCCACGGGACACCTCTGATTAAGCCATGTGGTTGTCTTCGTCGTCCGCGCCTTGCGTTCTCCATGCATGATGATGGTGGTGTGCGGGCAGCAGTAGAGCCCGTGTCCTCGTCGTTACACGCGCCGCTCAAAACATGGCTTTGTGCTAGCCACATCCTCCCTCGCCGTCGCGCCTCGTCGGTCTTGGTGGCGATGATGTAGTTGGGGTTGAAGTTTCATGGGTCCTGCTCAGCTCAGACTTCTAGACGACCTAGCGGACTCGTCGGGGTATGCAAGGGGTATGCCTCGCGGGAGTAAGTTGCTTAGGAGACCGGCGTCGGTGTAAAACCGTCGCACGCTAACATCGGCATGGCCGGTGTGGTTGGTGCCTCATCTCGGCTAGACACCGAGTATTCGGCGGTCCGTCAAGACAAAGGGCACCACCTCACAGGTCCGTAGAAAGGTGGTGTCTTGGAGACCGCGTCGCCTTGGTTGGTGCTACGCCAAGTGGTGACCTGTACACCGACGACACCATGGACATGTGCGCCAATGGCCTATCCGCTGAGATGGGTGCGCCTCACTTGATTGGAAGCCAAGTCTAAATGGCCTATCTGCCGAGAGACCTGTTCGTCGAGGACCTGTCCGCAATGGTTGGTGCCTCGTCTCAGCTAAACACCGTATTCAATGGTTTGCCAAGACAAGTCTCACACCAAGACCTATACGCCAAGGACCTGTCCGCCATGGTGGGTGCACCTTCAAAGTTGGGACCGGTCTCGGGCTGCATCGTTGTGAGCACCTATTCCACCACGTCGTCTCCTCCGAGAAGCAAGACATCCGCCATGTGCACCGTGATCGGAGCGCCATGGACCTGTGCATCGGAGAGACCTTATATCCATGGACTTGACTTGGGCTACATCATCGCGAGCTCCTATTCTGCTATGTTGTCTCCTCCGGGAAGCAAGATACCCGACCTATGCACCGTGATCGGCACACCATGCACCTTTGCACCGGAGAGACCTATTCGCCTTGGACTTGACTCGGTCTACGCCGTCATGAGCTCCAATTTCGCCACAGCGTCTCCTCTGGAAAGTATGGTGCGAGACTTGTACATCGGTGTCTCGTTCGCCATGAACCTGTTCACCGTGGACCTGTTCGTCGTAGTCCTTTGCATCAAAGAGACTTGTTCTCCAACCACACGTAGTCCACCATGGTAGAGCACCGTAGCCGATCGTTGAGCAACCTGTAAGAGACAAGAATAGAAAGAGAGCGCCCAGCGGCCACAACCATCGTGTGTCTGCTGCCCTTCGTCGTCAGCGTGTTGCGGCTGCCACATCACCGCTGTGCTTCCTTGCGCATGGTGTGAAGGTGTTGTTGCTGCACCTGTTGGCACACGCGCCACCGCCATGAACACGTCTCACCCTCAACACTGCCGCCACGGGCGCGTCTCGTCATCGACGCCGCCGCCAAGGACGCGTTTCCTCTGAGTGCGATCTCTGTTTCTGCGTGTGTGAGTTCCTCCTCCTTCTGGCCTTCGGGTTCTTCTCAATGTCGTTGCCATAGGAGTGTCGCCTTCTCTTCTCTGTGTACATGATTCCAATGCCACCACCGCGTACACGTCACCTTCCCAATGAAACCTGGTAAGATAAAGATAATGAAAAAAAGGCCGTGCTACTATTGCACGTGCGCATGCTTGTTGTTGCTTGTGCATGCACTGCTGCTGACTTCCTCGGTGACGTCCTCGAGTGCACCGCCATCATCTTATCAGTGTGATCGCCGCCATGACGCACTCCACACCTTCCATAGAGGTGCGTGAGTTTCTTCAATCCGCTGTGTCGTGGCTGCCGCCGCGTCCCTTCTCTCCTCTGTTCGCCGCCGCGACGGGCGCGTCTTCACTTCGTGCCCTTCATGGGGTTGTTTCCTTCGCAAGCTGTGCGTGAGTTGTGTTAGCTCGTGCATCCCCCCCCCCTGTTGCGTTGCCTTTGCTAGCTTTATATAGCCAGCCCGTGGAGTTTCATGGATGGCAACCGGAGCACAGCCGCCGATTCCTTTCCTTCTAATAATTCTTCTTGACGCCCAAGTCTGTACAAATAAACGGAAAAAAATTGATATGCATCCGATTTGAAACTCGATTTTCCATATCACGCCACACACGACATGCTGGCTTCCCTTCCCTGGCTCTCCTTCCATATACGTATGGAGACCAAATCGACATGTGCATGGAGGCTCAACCCATCCGTTGGACACTATGCGACCACCATGTACAACATAGCCCTTATTGTTTTCTTCTTCTTCTTCTTTATTTCCTTGCGTCCAATACAGCGCATATACTTTTTTTAACACAGTCAATACAGTGCATACACTGACGGCCTTTGTAAGTTACGTGTTGCGGGTATTCGGCCACATAAATATGCATGCTTGCCTGCCCGTGCGAGTATTCTAATAGAAATACATACGTACATACCGGCCACCATGTTACTTGCCTGAAACGACCCTATATGCACTCTGGGACTTATAATGCATGCATATTCCATGTGAGGCAAAGCTAATTGGCTTAGTTTGCATGAAGAAGTTGGTAGCACGTATGAACACAGCATACACAAGCTTCAGGTCCAATCGTGCACATATTTAACCTGTCCTTAAAAGTCATCATAGATCAAAGAAAAGAATTAATTGGGTTTCATAAAAAAACTCATCAAACAGATAGAGAGTCTCCTATGTTATCACTTTCATATATTAGTGGGAATTTTTCATTATAGAACTTGGCTTGTATGTTACAATGATAGGCTTCCTCAAATTGCCCTATGTCTTCGTGAGCAACCGAGTTGGATGCACACCCACTTAGTTTCTTTTTGAGCTTTCATAAACTTATAGCTCTAGTGCATCCATTGCTTGTCAATCCCTACTCACTCACATTGATATCTATTGATGGGCATACTGATGACCAGCAAGTATAGGGGATCAATTGTAGCTCTTTCCGATAAGTAAGAGTGTTCAACCCAACGAGGAGCAGAAGGAAATGACAAGTAGATTTCAGTAAGGTAGTGTCTGCAAATGCTGAAATTGTAAGTAGCGGAGTAGTTTGATATCAAGATAATTTGTAACGAGCAAGTAACGGTAGTAGTAACAAAAGTGCAGCAAGGTAGCCCAATCAATTTGAGGCAAAAGACAGGCCAAAACGGTCTCTTATGATAAGCAAAGTGTTCTTGAGGGTACACGGGAATTTCATCTAGTCAGTTTCATCATGTTGGTTTAATTCGTGTTCGCTATTTGATAATTTGATATGTGGGTGGACCGGTGCTTAGGTGTTGTTCTTACTTGAACAAACCTCCTACTTATGATTAACCCTCCCACAAGCATCTGCAACTACGAGAAAAGTATTAATAATAAATTCTAACCATAGCATTAAACTTTTAGATCCAATCGGTCCCTTACGGAATAGCGCATAAACTAGGTTTTAAGTTTCTGTCACTCTTGCAACCCATCATCTAATTGCAACTCCACAATGCATTCCCTTAGGCCCAAACATGGTGAAGTGTCATGTAGTCTACGTTCACATGACACCACTAAGGGAATCACAACATACACACTATCAAAATATGAAACACATATCAAATTCACATGATTACTTGCAACATAATTTCTCTCGTGACCTCAAGAACAAAGGTAACTACTCATAAATGATAAACATGCTCATGATCAAAGGGGTATTAAATAGCATATTGGATCTGAACATATAATCTTCCAGCAAATAAACCATATATTTATCAACTACATGATGTAATCAACACTACTAGTCACCCACAAGTACCAATCTATAGTTCCGCTAACAAGATTGAACACGGGAGATGAAATAGGGTTTGAGAGACGGTGATTTCCCCCTCTGGGAGGGAAGTTCCCCCGGCGGAATCGCTCTGCCAGAGGGCAATAGTTCTTCTGCCCAAGTTCCGCCTTGAGGCGGCAGTGCTTCATCCCGAAAGTCCTCCTCTTTTTTTTCTAGTTCAAAATTACTTATATACCAAAAGATGGGCACCGGAGGTGGGCTCAGGAGGGCACAACCCACCAGGATGCGCTTGGGCTCCCTAGCGCGCCTAGGTAGGTTGTGCCCACCTGGTGGGCCCCCTCTGGTAGTTATTTGCTCCAATAATTCTTAAATGATCCATAAAAAATCTCCGTAAAGTTTTAGCTTGTTCGAAGTTGTACAAAATAGGTGGCTTGACATAGCTTTTCCAGGTCTAGATTTCCAGCTGCCAGAATTGTTCCTCCTTGTGTGTATCTTGCAAATTATGAGAGAAAATGCATTAGAATTACTCCAAAAAGCATTATTATGGATAAAAACATTGTAAATAACGGTAAGAAAACATTGCTGCAAAATGGACGTATCAACTCCCACAAGCTTAGACCTCGCTTGTCCTCAAGCGAAAACTGAAATCGAAAAACATGTCCACATGCTTTGAGAGAGAGGTGTCGATAAAAACAAAATACGGACATAGAAGCATCATGTTGATTATTATAACATTAAAAAAATTAAACATAGGAATTTTGTCATAGAACTTTTATCATATACTTCTCATGAATAAGTAATAGTTCATCACACAGTCGAAGTATAAAGCAAAAACTCTATTAGAAACCAACAAACTATGTTCTCAGTCAACTTTGCAACTACAATTCATCATCTTTCCAGGAAGGGTCACGTGTCGAAGCCTTTAGGCAAGTCCACATACTCAACCATCATATAGTATTCTATGATTTCTAACACTCACTACATACACATGAGCAAAATGTTTCAACCGGATACATAGAAATATAGGGCTTATGGTTTCGCCTCCCAACGTACTCACCTCAAGGGTGATGTCAACAATAATAACTCATTCCATCCATATTCAACTGGACATATGTGCATAGATCTTTCCTCACCACATGATGCTTGCCAAAGGAGAAAAATAAAAGGAATGGAGGGAAAAACTTTGACTCTTGCATAAAAGTAAATACATAAAAGTAAAAGATAGGCCCTTCGCAGAGGGAAGTAGAGGTTGTAATGCGCTTATTTGTTTGTATGCTCAATACCTTAGTGCAAAATAATGTCACATTACATTACCCCTTGTGATAGCGACCTTTATTATGCAGTCTGTCGCTTTTATTCTTCACCATCACAAGTTCGTGCAACGCTCAATTTTCTCTTACACTAAATGATCTCACACTTTTAGAAGCAATTTTTATTGCCTTTTTGCACCGATGACAACTTACTTGAGTGATCTTGCTCAATCCCTAGGTAGGTATGGTGGACACTTGAAAATAAGATTTGGGTTTAAGGGTTTTTGGATGCACAAGTACTATCTCTACTTAGTGTGGAATTTTTTGCTAGCAAAGATAGGGGGCAAGAACCACATGTTAAAGGATCTATGACAATATGACTTCTATGTGAATATAAACAAACATAAACCGTTAAGTTGTCTTCCTTGTCCAACGTCAACAATTTTGGCATATAATATTTTGATGAGGGCTCACAATCACAAATTATTTCTAGGATAGTATATTTATATGTGAATCTTCTCTTCCCTTATTAATTCTTTCATGAGTTGCATCATTGACTGATGCTATGTTTGTCAATCTCTAATAAAATTTTCTACTTATACTTTTCCATATGTGGTGCCATCACCTACCATAGGATTAGTATATAATCTTTTCTTTATTTATTTCCTTTCTCCTTTTCTTTTCTTATTTCTTTTCTTTATTTGTAACATGAAAGTAAAGAAAGCAAAACCTCAAACTAAAATTTTATTATATAACTTGCACACAATTACAAGGATAGATCACTAAGAAAACTCTCAAAGAAGAAAGGAACGAACTGAACTTTTATTCATCTAAAGCAAAAGGATCGAACTAAAATAAGTAAAAGCAAAAAGATAGTGGGATGATAGGATACCAGGGCACCTCCCCCAAGCTTGGCGGAAGCCAAGGGTAGTGACCATACCCGATACTCAATTCTCTTTTGGTGGTGAAGAATATGTTGGTGGTGATGACAATTGTGCCTTCAACTTTTTCATGTTGTAGTTGAGAAGAGCAATCTCCTCTTTTAAATCATCGACCTCCAACTCCAGCTTCAAGATCTTATCACATAAATCTCCTAGGCTTTTCTGCCGAAAATGAGAAGGAATAGATCGTTTATTAGGCCGGTTAGCTCTCTTAGGGAGACTGGACTTCTTGAACTTTATGTGCATATCCCCAGGTTGAGGTAGAGGAACATCCTCCTCCTCTGAGCTTAATCGTCCCTCATCAAGTGGGCATCCTCCTCGTCATCCGTAGTTCGACCATGAGGAGATAGGTCCCCATAGGTCTTTGGGTCAGCAATGAGATGCGAGACATAGCTCTCACCATCGGAGTCTTCGGACGACATATTTTCAAAACTTCACAGGAAACAGCAAGAAATGAGAACAAAGGATTTCTTTGTGATATGGTGATCAACAGGTTTGGGAAGTATATATAGCATTTTTTATCTTGGAGGACAAGCATAAGTTAGAAAAATGGAGTACGGAAGGTGTCCCAGGTAGGCACAGCCCACCTGGGCGCACGAGGCAAGCTTAGCGTGCCCTGGTGTCTTGTGCCCACCAGGGGACGCTTCCTGGAAGTTTCTTTATTCCCAAAATTCTTAAATATTCCAAAACTGATAAATAATATTTTTGCAGATTTTTCAAAGTCTGTTTACTTAGCTTATCACGTACCACCTTATTTTCACGATTCTGGAGTGTTCCGGAAGGACTCTTTTGTGTGTTCTTCCGGTGTCAAAGTTTGGATAATATTACTTTCAACATTAATAGGCGTACCTAAGATATGATGTTTTATTCGTTACCCATTGACAACCTTCGGGTTAGTACCTCCGGAATTATTTATTTTGATGGCTCCAGACCGGTAAACCTCCTCGATGACATATGGGTCTTCCCATTTTGAGAGGAGCTTTCCTGCAAAGATTCTGAAACGAGAGTTGTACAAAAGAACATATTCTCCGAATCTAAACTCACGCTTTTGAATTCTTTTGTCATGCCATCTTTTAACTTTTTCTTTGAATAATTTTGGATTTTCATAAACTTGGGTTCTCCATTCATCTAATGAGCTAATATCAAATAACCACTTTTCACCAGCAAGGTTGAAGTCATAATTTTGTTCTTTGACTTCCCAATATGCTTTATGTTCTAACTCAAGAGGCAAATGACAAGCTTTTCCATAAACCATTTTATAAGGAGGCATACCCATAGGATTTTATATGCTGTTCTATAAACCCAAAGTGTATCATCTAATTTCTTAGACCAATTCTTCCTGGACCTATTGACAGTCTTTTGCAAAATTAATTTTATTTCTCTATTGCTAAGTTCAACTTGACGACTAGACTGGGGATGATAGGGTGATGCAGTTTTATGGTTAACATCATGCTTGGCAAGCATTTTACGGGAAGCACCATGAATAAAGTGTGAACCACCATCAGTCATTAAATATCTAGGGACTCCAAAACTTGGGAAAAAATAACTTCCTTAAGCATTTTAATAGAGGTGTTGTGATCAGCACTACTGGTTGGAATAGCTTCTACCCATTTAGTAACATAATCAACAACAACCAAAACATGTGTATACCCATTACATGAAGGAAAAGGTTGTTGGGGAACGTAGTATTTCAAAAAGATTCCTACACACATGCAAGATCCATCTAGGTGATGCAAAGCAAGGAGAGGGGAGAGTGTGTCCACGTACCCTCATAGACTGAAAGTGGAAGCGTTTAGTAACGTGGTTGATGTAGTCGAACGTCTTCGCGATCCAACCGATCCAAGTACCGAACGCATGGCACCTCCGCGATCTGCACACGTTCAGCTCGGTGACGTGTGTCGTACTCTTGATCTAGCTGAGGCCGAGGGAGAGTTTCGTTAGCACAACAGCGTGATGACGGTGATGATGAAGATACCAGCACAGGGCTTCCCCTAAGCACTACAATGATATGACTGAGGTGGAAATCTATGGAGGGGGCACCGCATATGGCTAGACAATTGTCAACTTATGTGTCCGAGGGTGCCCCTATCCCCGTATATAAAGGAGCAAGGGGGATGCCGGCCGGCCCCTAGGGCGCTCCCCCAAGAGGGGAATCCTACTAGAACTCCAAGTCCTAGTAGGAATCCACCAAGAGGGAGAGAGAGGGGAAGGAAGGAAGAGGGGGAAGGGAAGGAAAGGGGGGCACCGCCCCCTTCCGCTAGTCCAATTCAGATCCAAGGGGGGTGCACGGCCAGTCCCTCCTGGCCCTTCCTCTCTTCCCACTAAGGCCCATAGAGGCCCATTAGTTCCCTCGGGGATTCCGATAACCCCTCGGCACTCTGATATATGTCTGGTAAGCTCCGAAACTCATCCGGTGTCCGAATATAGCCTTCCAATATATCAATCTTTATGTCTCGACCATTTCGAGACTCCCCGTCATGTCCGTGATCACATCCGGGACTCTGAACTACCTTCGGTGCATCAAAACAAATAAACTCATAATATCGATCGTCATTGAACATTAAGCGTGCGTACCCTACGGGTTCGAGAACTATGTAGACATGACCGAGACTCATCTCTAGTCAATAACCAATAGCGGAACCTGGATGATCATATTGGTTCCTACATATTCTACGAAGATCTTTATTGGTCAAACCGCATAACAAGATACGTTGTTCCCTTTGTCATCGGTATGTTACTTGCCCGAGATTCGATCGTCGGTATCTCAATACCTAGTTCAATATCATTACCGGCAAGTCTCTTTAATCGTTCTGTAATGCATCATCCCGCAACTAACTCATTAGTCACATTGCTTGCAAGGCTTATAGTGATGAGCATTAGCGAGAGGGCCCAGAGATACCTCTCCAACAATCGAAGTGACAAATCCCAATCTCGATCTATGCCAACTCAACAAACACCATCGGAGACACCTGTAGAGCATCTTTATAATCACCAAGTTATGTTGTGACGTTTGATAGCACACTAAGTGTTCCTCCGGTATTGGGGAGTTGCATACTCTCATAGTCATAGGAACATGTATAAGTCTTGAAGAAAGCAATAGCAACAAACTAAACAATCATAGTGCTTAGCTAACAGATGGGTCTTATCCATCACATCATTCTCTAATGATGTGATCCCATTCATCAAATGACAACACATGTCTATGGCTAGGAAACTTAACCATCTTTGATTAACGAGCTAGTCAAGTAGAGGCATACTAGGGACACTCTGTTTGTCTATGTATTCACACATGTATCAAGTTTTTGGTAAATACAATTCTAGCATGAATAATAAACATTTATCATGATATAAGGAAATATAAATAAAAACTTTATTATTGCCTCTAGGGCATATTTCCTTCAGTCCCCCACTTGCACTAGAGTCAGTAATCTAGTTCACATCGTCATGTGATTTAACACCAATAGTTCACATCTTTATGTGATTAGTTCACATCTCCATGTGACTAATACCCAAAGGGTTTACTAGAGTCAATAATCTAGTTCACATCGCTATGTGATTAACACCCAAAGAGTGATCATGTTTTGCTTGTGAGAGAAATTTAGTCAATGGGTCTGCCACATTCAGAGCCGTATGTATTTTGCAAATTTTTCTATGTCTACAATGCTCTGCACGGAGCTACTGTAGCTAATTTCTCCCACTTTCAATATGTATCCAGATTGAGACTCAGAGTCATCCAAATCGGTGTCAAAACTTGCATCGACGTATGTAGCGACCAGACCTCAAACAGTCTGATCTCTGTGCTCAAGTGTCATCCCTAGATCAGTAATGCTAACACCACACAATACTTGAAGGATTTATAACAGAGTAGCAATCACACACTTATTACATCGAGTGTCTCAGTAGAGAACTTATTACAATAAATATGGCTTAAGGCCATCTAATAACGATAACAGCGGAAGGCTTGGAAGATAAGTGAGTCCATCAACTCCAACGGCATCACTGAGTATAGAACCACGACCTAAAAACTCCTTAATCGTCGTCTGAAAAGTCTGCAACATTAACGTTGCAGCCCGAAACGGGTTAGCACATGGAATATGCTGGCAAGGTAACACATAGAGAGTAATGGAATGAAACAGCTATACTATATGCATATTTGGCTGGTGGAAAGCTCTATGGTTACAGTTTTGCGTAGAGCTAATTTTTCCCTACTGCAAAGGAATAAATTTTATTTAACTATCATGGTAGTTGTTAAACATTGAGAATGGTTGACAGCATCCTCAATCCCAATTAAGCATCATCATTAAACAAAACCCAACAAAATTAAATTTTAGAGTAACATGTTGAGATTCACATGATAATCCAAGTACTAGATACTCAAGATGTCCATAACCGGGGACACGGCTAACCATGATTAGTTTATACACTCTGCAGAGGTTTGCGGACTTTTCCCCACAAGACTCGATCGCCTCTGTTTGGTTTCTCGCACTACATGGTGTTTGAGAAACGGATGACCGATACATAGTGTTTCAGAAGCGCTAGCACCTTACGATGGATAGACCGTTACACCTACTTTCCCCTACATCTGCTAGTCTATCCTGTAAGAGTTCGCATGACTTAATCAACTATGCTAGAGCCCATAATAGCTTGTGGCTGCACACGGAAGTTTCTAGTATAAAAATCTCATGATCCCTTTGGGCCTGGGTGGCGGTCCATAAAGAAAAACAGGCAATCCTAGAATACCCAGGTACCTCAAGCCACCCAGATGTGTGTTTAAGTTGCCACCTTAGATAAAGCATTAAATTAACAAACTCACATCTGTCATGGATATCAGTCACCCAATCCACGTCTACTAGCATAGCATGGCATAATAGGCAAACGTAGAAGTAACTCCCAAAGGTTTGATAATACAACGGGTAATAGGTACAACCTCAACTACTTCCCATCCCACAATTTAATTAGATCCTAATCATGCAATGTTTGAGGATTGATCTAATGCAATAAAACTAGGTAGTAGGAGGTATGATCAAAGTTTTACTTGCCTTGCTGATGATCCGCGAAACCTAGAGATTCGAAGTAACAGGTTGCGCACTCCGGGTATTCTAGCGCAGACAAACAAACAAGCATACAATAAGTATTCATCTAATGCATAGGTAAAACTCAAATAAGAGATCTAACCAGAAAGTTCAACTTAAGAACTTTGGTTTGCAAAAAGAATCAAATCAGACGAAGCAACGAAAGTCAAACGGCAAAAGAAACAGGATTCGTTTACTATTCTAGATCTAGGGCAATTTTTACAGTGGCGAAAACTTGTTTAAGTTGGTTAAACGGATAGAGGGTTTCGAGACGAAACTCCAGGCGCTTGAATCACCTGATTCCGATAAACGAGCGAAAAGTTATACTAAAACGAAAATCGGATCAGAAACCGCGATGAGAAAAAATCGCGGATTTAATCCGAGAAAAGAAAAACGACGGACGTTCGCTAGAACGAACGAACTAACGAACGTTCGCTATTTAAATAAATCGGAAAAAACCAATCTATTTAAAAACCCGAAACTTAAAAAAACGAACAAAACCGTTGGAAAAACCGAACGGTTTTTCAGAAAAAACTGGCGTCTAAAAAAAACTACCCGACAACTCCGGTGAGAGATCCGGCGGCGGCGGGGGGGCTCCGGCGGTCGGCGGCGGCGGCGCGGGGCAGCGGCGGCGGGGTGAGGCGGCGGCGGCGGCGGCGAAGGCGGCGTCAGGGCTGGGGCTAGGCTTTGGGGAGGCTCCCGGGCCGGGCTCCCGGCTTATAAAGCCTGGACGGGCTTAGTGTCCAGGTCGGACACGACCCATAGGTCGGTTGCGTTTTTTTTAAATTCCGCACAAAAAAACAAATAAAAGAAATACTAAACGCACTCCAAAAATCCCGAAATAAATTTTCCCGGGCTTCTAAAATCAAGCCGCACAAGGTGAACATTTATTTGGGGCCTAAATGCAATTTTGAAAAACGCACATTTTTCCTAAATTCAAATAAAATAACGAAATACTCCGAAATAAAATCTTATTTGATTTTATTATTAAATCCTCAATATTTCTTTATTTTGGGAAAGTCATTTTATTCCCTCTCTCATATTTTTGTAATAGAAATAATTAATGATAAAATAATTAAAATCAAATGATCCTATTCTCAAAATTTGAGAAAACTCAAATATGAAAATAAAGAAATCCCCAACTCTCTCCGTGGGTCCTTCAATTGCGTAGAATTTCTAGGATCAAGACCGAAAGCAAATAAATTATGATATGCAATGATGGTCTAATCTATAACATTCCAAATTGAAAATTTGGGATGTTACAAACCTACCCCCCTTAAGATGAATCTCGCCCTCGAGATTCGGGTTGGCTAGAAAATAGGTGAGGGTGGTCCTTGAGCAAATGTTTCTCTCGCTCCCAGGTGGCTTCATCCTCCGTGTGGTGGCTCCACTGAACCTTACAAAACTTGATAACCTTGTTGCGGGTGACTCGGCTGGCAAACTCGAGAATCTTAACGGGTTTCTCCTCATAGGTCAAATCACTGTCCAACTGAATTGCTTCTAGTGGTACCGTATCTCTCAGTGGTATGTCAGCCATCTCCGCGTGGCACTTCTTCAACTGGGAAACGTGGAACACATCATGAACTCCTGACAATCCTTCGGGCAATTCCAACTTGTAGGCCACTTCTCCCATACGTTCCAATACTCGGTATGGTCCTACAAATCATGGCGCTAACTTTCCCTTAACGCCAAAGCGCTTTATTCCCCGAAGTGGGGATACTCGAAGATAAACTCTGTCTCCACCTTCGTAAACTGTCTCCTTGCGTTTAGAATCTGCATAACTCTTCTGCCTAGATTGAGCTACCTTGAGCCTATCGCGAATCAATTTCACCTTCTGTTCAGACTCCTTAATCAAATCAGGTCCAAACAACTGGCGGTCTCCAACTTCGTCCCATGAAAACGGTGTCCTGCACCTCCTTCCGTACAAGGCTTCGAAAGGGGCCATCTTTAAACTGGATTGATAGCTGTTGTTGTAAGAGAATTCTGCATTTGCCAAATTGTCGTCCCAACTAGATCCATAATCTAGCACACAAGCTCTCAGCATGTCCTCCAAAATCTGATTGACTCTCTCGGTCTTCCATGTGTCTATGGATGAAAAGTTGTGCTGAACTCTAGCCTGGTACCCAAAGTTTCGTGCAACTGATTCCAGAACTTTGAGGTAAACTGGGTTCCTCTATCTGATACTATACTCCTCGGAACTCCATGTAAGCATACAATCCTGGTCATGTATATCTTTGCCAACTTAGCACTGGTGTAAGTAGTCTTTACCAGGATGAAATGAGCTACTTTCGTCAACCGATCAACTACAACCCAAATCGAGTCATAGCCTGAACGAGTACTGGGTAATCCCGTGATAAAATCCATGCCTAACCTATCCCACTTCCATTCGGGTATCGGCAATGGTTGTAGCAATACTACTGGCTTCTGATGCTCTGCCTTCACTCTCTGACATACATCACATACTGCTACGTACTCCGCAATATCCTTCTTCATTCCGGTCCACCAGAAAATATCCTTCAAATCAAATACATCTTGGTATTTCCTGGGTGAATCAAATATGGTGAATCGTGTGCCTCTTGCAGAATCAACCTCCTGATCTCCGGGTCATTGGGCACATAAACATGGTCTTCAAACCATAGGGTGTCGTGCTCATCCTCACGAAATCCTTTAGCCTTTCCTTCGCTCATTTTCTCCTTTATAGAGGCAATCTCCTTGTCAGTCTTCTGAGCTTCTCTGATTCTATCCATCAAAGTTGACTGAATCTCCAATGCTGCTACATAGCCTCTCGGAACTATTTCTAAACATAGCTCACGAAGATCCTCGGCTAACTCCTTTGGTATTTCTCCCATCATTAGTGTATTGACATGGCTTTTACGGCTCAATGCGTCAGCTACTACATTAGCCTTTCCGGGATGGTAATGCAATCTCATATCATAATCCTTGATGAGCTCCAACCATCTCCTTTGTCTGAGGTTTAACTTCTTCTGCGTGAAAATGTATTTCAAACTCTTGTGATCCGTGTACACCTCACAATGATTTCCAATGAGGAAATGTCTCCATGTTTTCAATGCATGCACTACGGCTGCTAACTCCAAATCATGTGTGGCATAATTCAATTCATGGGGTTTCAGTTGTCGTGAGGCATATGAAACAACTCTCCCTTCCTGCATAAGCACTGCTCCAAGTCCTTGTCGTGAAGAGTCGCAATACACCTCATAATCCTTGGTCTGGTCTGGCAAAATCAACACTGGTGAAGTAACCAAGCGTTTCTTCAACTCCTGGAAACTAGCCTCACACTCCTCAGTCCATATGAACTTCGTATCCTTCTTTAACAACTCCGTCATAGGTTTTGCAATTTTGGAGAAATTCTCAATAAATCTCTGGTAGTATCCTGCGAGTCCAAGGAAACTCTGAATCTCTCCAACTGTGGTTGGTGCTTCCCACTTGGTCACGGTATCAACTTTAGTGGGATCAACTACTATTCCTTTTCCGGATATAACATGTCCGAGGAATCCTACTTCCTTCAAACAAAACTCACATTTGCTGAACTTGGCATACAACTAATGTTCTCTGAGCTTCTCAAGTACCAATTGCAAATGTTCCTTATGTTCCTCTTCATTCTTCGAGTAAACCAGAATATCATCAATGAACACCATGACGAACTTATCCAAAAATTTCATAAACACTTTGTTCATCATGTTCATAAAATAGGCAGGTGCGTTAGTCAGGACAAATGACATAACAGTATACTCGTACAGCCCATACCTGGTGGTAAAAGCTGTCTTAGGTATATCATGTTCTCAAATCTTCAACTGGTGGTATCCTGATCGCAGATCGATCTTGGAAAATACCTTAGCTCCTTGCAATCGATCAAATAGATCAGTTATCATTGGTAGTGGGTACTTGTTCTTGATCGTTACTTCATTCAACCCACGATAGTCAACAACCATCCTTAACGATCCATCTTTTTTCTCCACTAGAAGTACTGGTGATCCCCAAGGCGACGAACTTGGGAGAATGTAACCTTTATCCAATAACTCCTTAATCTGCTTCTTAATCTCCACCAAATCCTTTGCAGGCATCCTGTATGGTCTCTTCGATATTGGCCTTGTGCCTGGCAATAGCTCAATCAAAAACTCAATATCTCTATCCGGTGGCATGCCTGGCAACTCTTCTCGAAATACTTCAGGGAAATCCCTTACCACTGGTACTTCCTCCTGCACAACTCATGTTAAACAATTTACTTGAGTCCCTTTTGGCACATGTCGGGATACATACTTGATCCTTCTCCCATCTGGGGTGGTAAGCAGAATTGTCTTACTGGCGCAATCAATGTTTCCCCCATACATCGACAACCAATCCATACCCAGAATTACATCCAATCCTTGTGATTCCAAAATGATTAAATCCGAGGGAAACACATGCCTACCTATACTCAATGGCACTTGAAAACATCCTTGAATGGCCATATACTCCGCTCCTAGTGAGCTTACTAGCATAGGTGTTCTAAGAACCTTAGTGGGCAGGTTATAGTTATCCACAAATCCCCTTGATATGTATGAATGCGATGCACTAGTATCAAAAAGAACGAGTGCAGTAATTGACTTAACCAAAAACTTACCGATTACTGAATCCGGCTGCTCTTCAACCTCCTCCACATTAACGTGGTTCACCTGTCCCCTGTTGAAAGGGTTCAGCTTCTTCCCAGAGCTTCCATTGCCATTCTGGCCTTCAGGCCATTCATTGGCATAATGTCCGATCTTCTGACACTTAAACCAAGTGACTTGGCTCAGGTCTTTCTTGGCTGGGGTTGAAAGGTTGGTACGGTTCTGGCCGTTGCTTCCTCCATTGCCATTACCATTATTGGTGCCGTTGTGATTGTGCGAGCTACCTCCTCCATGGGTATGCTGAAAATGTTCTCCCGATCTAGGGGTAAAACGTGGATTCTGCTGAGCTCCAGAATTGTACTTCCCTTGTCCATCTTCCTCTTGTGGTTCTCAATTTGCTGCTGCTTGCCTTCAATCATAAGAGCACGGTCTACCAACTCCTGGTAGTTGTTGAAGGTTGCTACCATCAACTGCATGCTTAACTCATCATTCAGTCCTTCCAGAAACTTCTCCTGCTTAGCTGCATCTGTAGCAACATCATCTTGGGCATAATGTGCTAATTTACTAAAGTCCTCCACATACTGGCCAACTGTCCGTCCTCCTTGGCGCAAGTTGCGAAACTCTCGCTTCTTCAAGGCCATAGCTCCTGCTGAAACATGGGCAGTTCGAAAAGCCTGCTAAAACTGGTCCCATGTGACAGTGTCGACAGGGAAAGTGGCTGTGAAATTCTCCCACCATGATGCGGGTCCTTCAAGCTGATGTGCGGCAAACTTCACCTTCTCCGCATTTGTGCATCCTGTTGTGGTCAACTCTCTAGCTGTCTTGCGGAGCCAATCATCTGCTACTATCGGCTCGGTGCTACTGGAAAACACCAGCGGATTCAGCCTAAGAAAACGAGCTAAGTGATCAACAGGTGGTGGTGGTGGTGGTGGTGGGTTGTTGTTGTTCTTCCCCTGATTCTGATTCTGGACTAGCAACTGCGTCAATGTGTTCTGCTGCTGGATCAACTGGGTGAGCTCCGGTGGAAAGGTAAACCCGGGGTCACCTCTCGGAGGCATCTGAGGGTTTAAAAAAGATGAGATTTAAGAATAGAGGGGGTATAAAGAGAAAACACTACCCATATGCACATGAGGCAAAGGCAAACAATTCACTTCATTCAATCAAACAAGGGCATACAATCGATCTAACTATCGCAAAAGTGCTCGGACTACTGTATTTACATGGTGGACTACTACTACTGATGAGGTGGTCTACTAGAAATATTCTTCGGTTGCAGACTCCATGATATCTGCTCTGGCTTCATCAACATAGTCATCACCGCTATCATCTGGGTCCGAGTCGGTGTCGTCGATGATGATGTAGTCTTCCAGGCGAATCTCCTTGGGTTCTTCGTCTTCATCTACTGGTGTAGGGCCTCCCATAAATATCCCGATCTTCTTGATCAGATCGTCATTCTTCTCCACCAATACTTCAATTTCTTCTTCATAATCTTCACGTGTAGCCTTGAGTTCTTCCTCCAGTTCCTTGATTCTAGTCCTTGCGTTCTTCAGGTCTATCATATAGGCGCACATCTGGTTCTCCTGTCGTCGAATGTGCTGGTTTAATTCCTGGATAAAAGTTGCAATTGATCTATCCTTTCTAGTGCTGATCATCTCCCAGTGCTCATCTCGGCGCCCACAAATCTGGTAGATAGTATCCTTGAGATCATTGCGGTAGACTTCTCCAATGCGTCCCATGGCGATGTGAGCTGCCATGCTTTTTCCTAGACTCCAAGTTGGTGCATCAAAAGAAAACTCTATGGGCTCAGTGCCTGGCATGAACGTCCTTCCTGGAACTTGAACTTGAATCATCCAGCGCTCTTCCTCAGGTAAAGTGGCGTTGTAGGTTCCGGTGAAGCTTGGTACTCCTATGTTCAGGTATCTAGTGACTTCCTTCAAGTGGCGTCCAAAGGGTGTATCTTCATCCGGTTGAGTGAACTTGTTCCTTGCATCCGCCATCCTAAGGAGTAGAAAAGATGAGAGGTCAGAAGAGAAGAGAGTGAATAGTGATCTAGGTCTTTTAGCTTAGTGGTCGTGTCCTACAGTCAGCGTGTGCTCTGCTACCATCTTTGTAGCGACCAGACCTCAAACAGTCTGATCTCTGTGCTCAGGTGTCATCCCTGGATCAGTAATGCTAACACCACACAATACTTGAAGGATTTATAACAGAGTAGCAATCACACACTTATTACATCGAGTGTCTCAATAGAGAACTTATTACAATAAATATGGCTTAAGGCCATCTAATAAAGATAACAGCGGAAGGCTTGGAAGATAAGTGAGTCCATCAACTCCAACGGCATCACTAAGTATAGAACCACGACCTAAAAACTCCTTAATCATTGTCTGAAAAGTCTGCAACATTAACGTTGCAGCCTGAAACGGGTCAGCACATGGAATATGCTGGCAAGGTAACACATAGAGAGTAATGGAATGAAACAGCTATACTATATGCATATTTGGCTGGTGGAAAGCTCTATGGTTACAGTTTTGCGTAAAGCTAATTTTTCCCTACTGCAAAGGAATAAATTTTATTTAACTATCATGGTAGTTGTTAAATATTGAGAATGGTTGACAGCATCCTCAATCCCAATTAAGCATCATCATTAAACAAAACCCAACAAAATTAAATTTTAGAGTAACATGTTGAGATTCACATGATAATCCAAGTACTAGATACTCAAGATGTCCATAATCGGGGACACGGCTAACCATGATTAGTTTATACACTCTGCAGAGGTTTGCGCACTTTCCCCCACAAGACTCGATCGCCTCTGTTTGGTTTCTCGCACTACATGGTGTTTGAGAAACGGATGACCGAGACATAGTCTTTCAGAAGCGCTAGCACCTTATGATGGATCGACCGTTACACCTACTTTCCCCTACATCTGCTAGTCTATCATGTAAGAGTTCACACGACTTAATCAACTATGCTAGAGCCCATAATAGCTTGTGGCTACACACGGAAGTTTCTAGTATGAAAATCTCATGATCCCTTTGGACCTTGGTGGCGGTCCATAAAGAAAAACAGGCAATCCTGGAATACCCAGGTACCTCAATCCACCCAGATGTGCCACCTTAGATAAACCATTAAATTAACAAACTCACATCAGTCATGGATATCACTCACACAATCCACGTCTACTAGCATAGCATGGCATAATAGGAAAACGTAGAAGTAACTCCCAAAGGTTTGATAATACAACAGGTAATAGGTACTACCTCAACTACTTCCCATCCCACAATTTAATTAGATCCTAATCATGCAATGTTTGAGGATTGATCTAATGCAATAAAACTCGGTAGTAGGAGGTATGATCAAAGTGTTACTTGCCTGCTGATGATCCGTGAAACCTAGAGATTCGAAGTCACAGGCAGCGCACTCCGGGTATTCTAGCGCAGAAAAACAAACAAGCATACAATAAGTACTCATCTAACGCACAGGTAAAACTCAAATAAGAGATCTAACCAGAAAGTTCAACTTAAGAACTCCGGTTTGCAAAAAGAATCAAATCAGACGAAGCAACGAAAGTCAAACGGCAAAAGAAACAGGCTTCATTTACTATTCTGGATCTAGGGAAATTTTTACAGTGGCAAAAACTTGTTTAAGTTGGTTAAACGGATAGAGGGTTTTGAGACGAAACTCCAGGCGCTTGAATCGCCTGATTCCGATAAACAAGCAAAAAGTTATACTAAAACGAAAATCGGATCAGAAATCGCGATTAGAAAAAATCGCGGATTTAATCCGAGAAAAGAAAAACGACGAACGTTCCCTAGAACGAACGAACGAACGAATGCTCGCTATTTAAATAAATCGGAAAAACCGATCTATTTAAAAAAACGTAACTAAAAAAACATCGAAAAAACCGAACGGTTTTTCGGAAGAAAAAAAACCGGCGTCTAAAAAAAACTACCCGACAACTCCGGCGAAAGATCCGGCGGCTGCGGCGGGGCTCCGGCGGTCGGCGGCGGTGGCGGCGCGGCGGTCGGCGCAGGGCGGCGGCGGCGGGGCGGGGCGTCGGCAGCGGCGGCGAAGGCGGCGGCGGGGCTGGGGCTAGGGTTTGGGGAGGCTCCCGGGCCAGGCTCCCGACTTATAAAGCCTGGACGAGCTTAGTGTCCAGGTCGGACACGGCCCGTAGGTCGGTTGCGTTTTTTTTTAATTCCCCGCAGAAAAACAAATAAAAGAAAATACTAAACGGACTCCAAAAATCCCGAAATAAATTTACCCGGGCTTCTAAAATCAAGCCGCACAAGGTGAACATTTATTTGGGGCCTAAATGCAATTTTGAAAAACGCATATTTTTCCTAAATTCAAATAAAATAACAAAAACTCTAAAATAAAATCTTATTTGATTTTATTATTAAATCCTTAATATTTCTTTATTTTGGGAAAGTCATTTTATTCCCTCTCTCATATTTTTGTAATAGAAATAATTGATGATAAAATAATTAAAATCAAATGATCCTATTCTCAAAATTTGAGAAAACTCATATATGAAAATAACGAAATCCCCAACTCTCTCCATGGGTCCTTGAGTTGCGTAGAATTTCTAGGATCAAGACCGAAAGCAAATAAATTATGATATGCAATGATGGTCTAATGTATAACATTCCAAATTGAAAATTTGGGATGTTACAACGTAACTCTTTACGACGAAGTTTTTTCCACCTCCGTAACCGAGAAACATATCCTTATTCCACTAAGGATAAATTTGATCGATGTCCAGTGATCCACTCCTGGATCACTATTGTACCCTCTTGTCAAACTCTTGGTGAGGTACACAATAGGTCTGGTACACATCATAGCATACTTTATAGAACCTATGGCTAAGGCATAGGGAATGACTTTTCAATTTCTTTCTATTTTCTGCCATGGTCGGGTTTTGAGTCTTTACTCAACTTCACACCTTGCAGCACATGCAAGAACTCCTTCTTTGACTGTTCCATTTTGAAGTACTTCAAAATCTTGTCAAGGTATGTACTCATTGAAAAATATACCAAGTGTCTTGATCTATCTCTATAGATCTTGATGCTCAATATGTAAGTAGCTTCACCGAGGTCTTTCTTTGAAAAACTACTTTCAAACACTCCTTTATGCTTTCCGGAAAATTCTACATCATTTTTTATCAACAATATGTCATTCACATATACTTATCAGAAAGTTTGTAGTGCTCCCACTCACTTTCTTGTAAATACAGGCTTCACTGCAAGTCTGTATAAAACCATATGCTTTGATCACTATATCAAAGCATATATTCCAACTCCGAGATGCTCGCACCAGTCCATAGATGGATCGCTGGAGCTTGCACACTTTGTTAGCACCTTTAGGATTGACAAAACCTTCTTGTTGCATCATATACAACTCTTCTTTAAGAAATCCATTAAGGAATGCAGTTTTGACATCCATTTGCCAGATTTCATAAAATGTGGCAGTTGCTAACATGATTCGGACAGACTTAAGCATCACTACGAGTGAGAAAATCTCATTGTGGTCAACATCTTGAACTTGTCGAAAACCTTTTGCGACAATTCGAGCTTTGTATACAGTAATACTACTATCAGCGTCTGTCTTCCTCTTGAAGATCTATTTATTCTCAATGGCTTGCCGATCATTGGGCAAGTCAACTAAAGTCCACACTTCTCATACATGGATCCCATCTCAGATTTCATGGCCTCAAACCATTTTGCGGAATCTGGGCTCATCATCGCTTCCTCATAGTTTGTAGGTTTGTCATGGTCTAGTAACATGACTTCCAGAAAGGATTACCATACCACTCTGGTGCGGACCATACTCTGGATGACTTACGAGGTTCGGTAGTAACTTGATCTGAAGTTTCATGATCATCATCATTAGCTTCCTCACTAATTGGCGTAGGAATCACTAGAACTGATTTCTGTGATGAACTACTTTCCAATTCGGGAAAAGGTACAATTACCTCATCAAGTTCTACATTCCTCCCACTCACTTCTTTTGAGAGAAACTTCTTCTCTAGAAAGGATCCATTCTTAGCAACGAATATCTTGCCTTCGGATCTGTGATAGAAGGTGTACCCAACAGTTTCCTTTGGGTATCCTATGAAGACGCATTTCTCTTATTTGGGTTCGAGCTTATCAGGTTGAAACTTTTTCACATAAGCATCATAGCCCCAAACTTTAAGAAACGACAGCTTAGGTTTCTTGCTAAACTAGAGTTCATATGGTGTCGCCTCAACGGATTTAGATGGTGCCCTATTTAACGTGAATGCAGTTGTCTCTAATGCATAACCCCAAAACGATAGTGATAAATCAGTAAGAGACATCATAGATCGCACCATATCTAATAAAGTACGGTTATGATGTTCAGACATACCATTACGCTGTGGTGTTCCAGGTAGCGTGAGTTGCGAAACTATTCCACATCGTTTCAAATGAAGACCAAACTCGTAACTCAAACATTCGTCTCCGCGATCAGATCGTAGAAACTTTATTTTCTTGTTATAATGATTTTCCACTTCACTCTGAAATTCTTTGAACTTTTCAAATGTTTCAGACTTATGTTTCATCAAGTAGATATACCCATATCTGCTCAAATCATCTGTGAAGGTCAGAAAATAACGATACCCGCCGCGAGCCTCAACACTCATCGGATCACATACATCAGTATGTATTATTTCCATAATTCAGTTGCTCACTCCATTGTTCCGGAGAACGGAGTCTTAGTCATCTTGCCCATGAGGCATGGTTCACAAGCATCAAATGATTCATAATCAAGTGATTCCAAAAGCCCATCAGCTTGGAGTTTCTTCATGCGCTTTACACCAATATGACCTAAACGGTAGTGCCACATATAAGTTGCACTATCATTATTAACTTTTCACCTTTTGGCTTCAATATTATGAATATGTGTATCACTACGATCGAGATTCAATAAACCATTTACACTGAGTGTATGACCATAGAAGGTTTTATTCATGTAAATAGAACAACAAATATTCTTTGTCTTAAATGAATAACCGTATTGCAATAAACATGATCCAATCATATTTATGCTCAACGCAAACACCAAATAACATTTATTTTAGGTTCAACACTAATCCCGAAGGTAAAGGGAGTGTGCGATGGTGATCTTATCAACCTTGTAATAACTTCCAACACACATCGTCACCTTGCCCTCAACTAGTTTATGTTCATTTTGTAACTCATATTTCAAGTTACTAATCATAGCAACTAAACCAATATCATATACCCAGGGGCTATTATGAAAACTAGTAAAGTACACATCAATAATCTGTATATCAAATATACCTTTGTTCACTTTGCCATCCTTCTTATCTGCCAAATATTTGGGGTAGTTCCGCTTCCAGTGAGCATTCCCTTTGCAGTAGAAGCACTCAGTTTCAGGCTTAGGTCTAGCTTTGGGTTTTTGAACGGGAGTGGAAACTTGCTTGCCATTCTTTGAACTTTCCTTTCTTTTCCTTTGCATGTTTTCTTGAAACTAGTGGTCTTATTAACCATCAAGACTTGATGCTCTTTCTTGAATTCTACCATCGCCGATTTTAGCATCAAGAAGAGCTTGGGAATCGTTTTCATCATCCCTTGCATATTATAGTTCATCTCGAAGTTCCAGTAACTTGGTGATAGTGACTAGAGAACTCTGTCAATCAATATCTTTTCTGGAAGATTAACTCCCACTTGATTCAAGTGATTGTAGTACTTAGACATTCTAAGCACATGCTCACTGGTTGAGCTATTTTCCTCCATCTTGTAGGCAAAGTACTTGTTATAGGTCACATACCTCTTGACTCGGGCATGAGTCTGAAATACCAATTTCAGCTCTAGAACATCTTATATGCTTCGTGGCGTTCAAAACAGTTTTTGAAGTCCCGGTTCTAAGCCATAAAGAATGGCGCACTAAACTATCAAGTAGTCATCATACCGAGCTTGCCAAATGTTCATAACGTCTGCATCTTCTCCTGCAATAGGTCTGTAACCTAGCGGTACATTAAGGACATAATTCTAAGATCACGGACCCAGTCCACATCATTGCCACTATCATCTTTCAACTTATTTTTCTCTAGGAACATATCAAAAATAAAATAGGGGAGCTATACGCGACCTATTGATCTACAACATATATATGCAAAAACTACCAGGACTAAGTTCAAGATAAATTAAAGTTCAATTAGTCATATTACTTAAGAACTCCCACTTAGATAGACATCCCTCTAATCATCTAAGTGATCACGTGATCCATATCAACTAAACCATGTCCGATCATCACGTGAGATGGAGTAGTTTTCAATGGTGAACATCACTGTGTTGATCAATCTACTATATGATTCACGCTCGACCTTTCGGTCTCAGTGTTCTGAGGCCAATAATTCCTATGCTAGGCTTGTCAAGTTTAACCCGAGTATTCCGCGTGTGCAAAACTGTTTTGCAGCCATTGTATATGAACATAGAGCTTATCACACCCGATCATCACGTGGTGTCTCAGCACGACGAGCTGTCACAACGGTGCATACTCAGGGAGAACACTTATACCTTGAAATTTAGTGAGGGGTCATCTTATAATGCTACCTCCATACTAAGCAAAATAAGATGCATAAAAGATAAACATCATATTCAATCAAAATATGTGACATGATATGGCCATTCTCATCTTGTGGCTTTGATCTCCATCTCCAAAGTACCGTCATGATCTCCATCGTCACCGGCATGACACCATGATCTCCATCATCTTGATCTCTATCAATGTGTCATCACATGGTCATCTCGCCAACTATTGCTTTTGCAACTATTGCTATCACATAGAGATAAAGTAAAGCAATTGTATGGCGCTTGCATCTTATGCAATAAAGAGACAACCATAAGGCTCCTACCAGTTGCCGATAACTTCAACAAAACATGATCGTCTCATACAACAATTTATATCTCATCACGTCTTGACCATATCACATCACAACATGCCCTGCAAAAACAAGTTAGACGTCCTCTACTTTGTTGTTGCAAGTTTTACGTGGCTGCTACGGGCTTAGCAAGAACCGTTCTTACCTATGCATCAAAAACCACAACGATTTTTTCATCAAGTGTGATGTTTTAACCTTCAACAAGGACCGGGGTAGTCACACTCGATTCAACTAAAGCTGGAGAAACGGACACCCACTAGCCTCTTGTGTGCGAAGCACGTCGGTAGAACCAGTCTCGCGTAAGCGTACGGGTAATGTCGGTCTGAGCCGCTTCATCTAACAATACCACCGAATCAAAGTATGACATGCTGGTAAGCAGTATGACTATTATCGCCCACAACTCTTTGTGTTCTACTCGTGCATATAACATCTACACATAAACCTGGCTCGAATGCCACTGTTGGGGAACATAGTATTTCAAAAAAATTGCCTACACACATGCAAGATCCATCTAGGTGATGCATAGAAATGAGAGGGGAGAGTGTGTCCACGTACCCTCGTCGACCGAAAGCGGAATCGTTTAGTAACACAGTTCATGTAGTCGAACGTCTTTGCAATCCAACCGATCCAAGTACCGAACGCACGGCACCTCTGCGATATGCACATGTTCAGCTCAGTGACGTCCCTCGTACTCTTGATCCAACTGAGGCCAAGGGAGAGTTTCATCAGCACGACAACGTGATGATGGTTATGATGAAGTTACCGGCGCAGGGCTTCGCCTAAGCACTACAACGATATGACCGAGGTGGAAATCTGTGGAGGGAGGCACCACACAAGGCTAGACAACTGTCAACTTGTGTGTCCTAGGGTGCCCCCCTGACCCCGTATATAAAGGAGCAAGGGGGAGGCCAGCCGGCCCCAAGGGCGCGCCCCCAAGAGGGGAATCCTACTAGGACTCCAAGTCCTAGTAGGAATCCACCAAGAGGGAGAGAGAGGGGGAAGGAAGGAAGGAAGAAGGGGAAGGGATGGAAAGGGGGGCATTGCCCCCTCCCCTAGTCCAATTCGGATCCAAGGTGGGGGCCCATGGACAGCCCCTCCTGGCCCTTCCTCTCTTCCGACTAAGGCCCATAGAGGCCCATTAGTTCCCCTGGGGATTCCGATAACCCCTCGGCACTCCGATATATATCCAGTAAGCTCCGAAAATCATCCGGTGTCCGAATATAGCCTTCCAATATATCGATCTTTATATCTCTACTATTTCGAGACTCCTCGTCATGTCCATGATCACATCCGGGACCCCAAACTACCTTCAGTACATCAAAACACACAAACTCATAATACCGAGCGTCATCGAACGTTAAGTGTGCGGACCCTATGGGTTCGATAACTATGTAGACATGACCAAGACTCATCTCCGGTCAATAAACAATAGAGGAACCTGGATGCTCATATTGGTTCCTACATATTCTACGAAGATCTTTATCGGTCAAACCGCATAACAACATAGATTGTTCCTTTTGTCATCGGTATGTTACTTGCCCGAGATTCGGACGTCGGTATCTCAATACCTTGTTCAATCTCGTTACAAGCAAGTCTCTTTACTCGTTTTGTAATGCATCATCCCGCAACTAACTCATTAGTCACATTGCTTGCAAGGCTTATAGTGATGAGCATTACCGAGAGGGCCCAGAGATACCTCTCCGACAATCGGAGTGACAAATCCTAATCTCGATCTATGCCTACTCAACAAACACCATCGGAGACACCTGTAGAGAATCTTTATAGTCACCTAGTTCCGTTGTGACGTTTGATAGCACACTAAGTGTTCCTCCGGTACTCGGGAGTTGCATAATCTCATAGTCATAGGAACATGTATAAGTCATGAAGAAAGCAATAGCAACAAACTAAACGATCATAGTGCTAAGCTAACGGATGGGTCTTGTCCACCACATCATTCTCTAATGATGTGATCCCATTCATCAAATGACAACACATGTCTATGGCTAGGAAACTTAACCATCTTTGATTAACGAGCTAGTCAAGTAGAGGCATACTAGGGACACTCTGTTTGTCTATGTATTCACACATGTATCAAGTTTCCGGCTAATACTGTAAGTGCATCTAGTGCCCCTTAGTGATTTTTGTGTATTGAAGACTTATAGGTTAAGGGACTAATGCGTTTGTGAGTGTACACGGGTCTAAGAGTCTATGAGGAGTTTAATATTTACAGAGAAAGTCGACCACTAAAAATGAATGTCTTCGACTGAAGACTTTGGATTTCTGAAGACTTTCTGAAGACTTTCTGAAGACTTTGAAAGTGAAGAAATTGATGTGACCATGAAGACTTGTTATTCACCGTACTATTAAAGGGGGTCGAGGTAAAACTAAGGAAAAGTTCCAAGTGATGCTCATCTCGAAATCCTACACCTACCAATCCCTTCGAGTGAAGCCATTGGAAATATCATACAGTTCAGTCAATTTCTTCAGTGACAGAGACAAAGTTCTTCTGGTCTCTGACGAATTTGTTCTGACTGAGGAGTTAGGATTTCACCAGTGCAGATTACCTACAAGTAAGGAACATGATAGCCGTGAGGTATTTGATAGTCAAATTTCCGACTTTTGTTGTGCTACGCGTCAGCTGTCCCAAAATATCTACCCACGTAATGGTCATATTATTGAAGGGAATTTATGTCTTATCATGTCGGGCTGCTCCCTAGGCTATAAATAGTCGCCCGCTACAACCACTAGCTGGTTGGCTGCTCCGCGAGAAACTGACACTTGTCATTGAGAGCATCCCATCCTCCGAGTACTTCGAGCGAAAATCATCAAGTGAGGAAAAACCCAAAACCCCAAACCAAAAACCTACAAACCCAATGTGATTGAGCATAACTGAAGAGATTGTTCCTGTGTGGAACCGATGCTTGTTACCTTTGAGGACTGTGCATCCTCCAGACGGTTAGGCGTCATGGTCTAGAGCATCCAAGAGGAAATTGTGGATCGCCGGGTGACCAAGTTTGTGAAGGTTTGGAAGTCACCTCAAGACTTACCACGAGTGATTGGACGAGGTTTGTGTGACCTTAGTTCAAGGAGAATACGGTGAGGACTGTGTGTCCAGGACTATGTGTCCTTAGGTTTAAATACCTAGCCGCTCTAACCAGACGTACCACTGTCATGGCAGTTGGAACTGGTCTAGCAAATCATTGTCTTCACCAAGCTTACTGGTTCTATTTCCTCAACCCCTTCATTTCCTCATTACGGTGTTGTGTGCTTGTTCATATTTGTTTGAAGGCTTTGACTGAAGACTTTCTCAATTTCCTTAGTTCAATTTCTTCAGTATGTTTGTCTTCATCCTGTTTTATCCTATGCTTACGCTTTTTGTACTCTGTGTCTTGTTTTCAATTCATCATGATGTCCATGCTTATGTTATGTCATGTCTGCATCTGAGTACTTATTCCGCTACAAGTAGTTCTTCACTCAAGAATTTCCTCATCCTGAAATTCCTCAGTGAAGAATTTATAAAAATCGCCTATTCACCCCCCCTCTAGTCGACTTAACGCACTTTCAATTGGTATCAGAGCGAGGTACTCCCTTGTTCTATGTGATTTTGGTTTAACCACCTGGAGTTTTAGTTATGTCGACTGCAGGTATGATCAAGGTTTCTGCTAGGTGTCTTACCTTTGATGGGACGGACTACCCCTACTGGAAGAATAAGATGCGCATGCATCTTGAGGCAATTGACAACGATCTCTGGTACATTGTGGAAAATGGCATTCCCTCCATCACTCCTATCATCAACGCTGCTGATGTGAAGAGATTCAAGCACCTTGACTCTCAAGCGAAGAACATCATATGTGGCCATCTGAGCAAAGGGCAGTATGGGAGAGTGAGTGCTTTGGAGACAGCAAAGCTTATCTAGGACATGTTGTCCAAGGTCAATGATGGAGTCTCAACACAGCGTGACTCTCGAGTTGACGATCTTCGCAATCTCTTCAACCGCTTCAAAAGACTTGACAATGAAAATGTTCAGCAAACCTTCGATCGCCTCACTGACATTTCAAATGATGTTCAAGCACTTGGTGCCTCTGGCATCACCGACCACGAGGTGGTGAAGAAATTGCTTCGGTCGCTTGATTCCTCATTTGACACCCTTGCACTGATGATACAAGAATGAGGGGACTACAAGTCACTTGATCCCGTTTATATCCTTGAAAGGCTAAACACTCATGAGTTCCGTCTTGCTAAGAAGAGAGATCTCTATGGACCAAACTTTGGCAGATCAAGAGCTCTGAAGGCCAAGGCAGTCTCTGAATCTGAAGGTGAAGATTTTGGTAGCAGCCTTAGTGATCCTGAAGAACTAAGCCAGGAGAAAGCAATGCTCGTGAGGAAATTCCCAAAGTTCTCAAGACGTGGCCGTTTTGGAAAATCCTCAAGAAGTGATGACTTAAGATCAGATTCCTCATCCCGTGATTACAAGAAGAGACTTTGCCAGAAATGCAAGAAACCCGGTCAATACATTCAAGATTGTCCTCAATGGGAAAAGGAATCAAAGAAGAAGAAGTACAAGGACTATAGTTCTAATGATTCAAAGAAGAAGAAGAAATTTTCAAAGTCCTCTTCATCAAAACCTTCAAGGTCTTCATGTCACAAGAAGAGCAGCTCCAAGAAGGCTCTGGCATTCATTGGCAAGGAAATGGACCCTGAGGTGGAATCTGAGGAGTCATACTCTGGTGTGGCGAGCCTAGCCCTTGCTACCACGTTCGTCAGCAAGTCTATCTTCAACTCTGAGGAAAAGGACCTCCCCAACACCACTAACGATGGCAATGATGACTACGCTTCCACCTATTGCTTCATGGCAAAATGTGCAACGGAACTCAAATATCCCTCCTCTGAATCAAGTGAGGATGAATCTGATGAAAACCTCAAGCCTAATTATTCTAAACTTGCTAAGATTGTTGTGAAACAACAAAAGGCTCTTGAAAAGGTTCAAAATATGCTAGACAAAAGTGATGATATGTTGGGTGATGAAATGGATCGCACTAAAACTTTGACTAAAAATCTTCAGAGACTTCAGACTAAGTTTGATAACCTTCAGAGTCATCATAACACTCTCTTATCTGATCATGAGAAGCTTTCTTATGATTTTCTTCAAAGAAAGCAAGATCTTGAGCAGTTAAGAGTGAGTTATGAATATCTTCAGAAGGATCGTGATTCATTACTTGCTCAACAAACCAGCGCTACTCAGCAAGAGTTTAATCCTCCATGTTTGAAGTGCCTTGAACGTGAATCTTCTAATTCTTCACCTAAATGTTCAAATGCTTCTATTGCTGCAAATTCTTCACCCGTCTCTGCTATCACTAATTCCTCATCTGAGGATGCTACTAGTATCACTAACCATGCAGGGCTGAAGGAATTTTATGTGACAAGCATGTACAAAAACCTCGAAGGGCATCAGGCTCTTTGTGATGTGCTTAAGAAGCAGATCCTCAACAGGAACCATAGGAAATAGGGTATTGCCTTTGAGAGGAAACTCAATGCTGATGGGACCTACTGGAAACCTGAGCAGTATCCCAAAACCTCATGGGTTGCTACAAAGGGACCTTCAGTGGATCCATCTACTCTATCTGGCTTTACATGTGAATCTTCATATTCTTCTGATTAGTCATTTGGCTCCAATTACAAACTGTTCAAAAATCAAAATGGTGAAGTATTTGCTAGATATGTTGGCACTAACTGCAGGAATGGTCCCCCTATGAAAAAAATCTGGGTTCCCAAAAGGTGCCTTGAAAGTCTTCGGGTGAATGTCATCATGACACCACCTGTGAAGAATAGGAACCCCAGATCAAATTCTTCATATGGACCCAAGTCCTCATATGGACCACATTCCTCACATGGATCAAAGTCCTCATATGACCATCATCGTGCTAACACCTTTTTTCACAGGGAAAGGCTACGGATTATGGATATGTGCATTATTCTTCAAATCATTATGTTCATAAATCCTCAAAGAATTTCTCTGCTTACTCATATGCTTACCCTAACCCCTCTTATGCGAAACGAAGTCGATTGGCATCTTTGCCAAAGTTCTCTTACGGAGCTCGCAAAATGATGAACTCTTTTCCACCCCTTCAGATGTGGGTGGTGAAGAAAAACAACTAATCCCTTATGCACGGTCAGGTCTCCAGACGTACTTAAACGTCTGAAGAATTTGCTGGAGACCTGAAAATGCTTGAAAGGATGCAAGCTAATCATGAAGAAATGAATTTTTCATTTCTCACGTCGTCACATTGCTATATCTGTTCTATTGCTTGATGAAATTGATCTGATAAAATTGATGTCATATTCTTCACTTATGAAGTATATGAGTTTGTAAGCTGCACTAATTCATCTGCAAGGTGATCAACCCAAAGCCACTGAGTGGGTCCTCGATAGTCGATGCACAAATCACATGACTGGTGATAAGAATCTATTGATGGATGCTCCCTTATCTCCATCGCATCTGAAGCATATCACCTACACTGACAAAGGGAAAAGCAAGGTATTGGGTCTAGGTAAGGTTGCAATCTCAAAGGATCAACACATGGACAAAGTCATGCTTGTCGAGTCCTTAGGGTTCAACCTCATGTATGTCTCAATACTTTGTGAACTTGATATGGTTGTTGTCTTTGTCAAGTATCGTTGTGTTGTGATCATCGAAGCTCACAATTCCAATGTCTTTGAAGGCTTTAGGAGAGGAGATTTGTATATTGTTGATTTCTCTACAGGACCACAACCTGCTACATGTCTACTTGCAACAGCTTCAGAAGGCTGGCTATGGCATCGACGACTTGGTCGTGCTGGGATGAGGAACTTGCACACGCTCGCGAAGAAAAAAGCATGTCATTGGCATCGAGGGTACCAAATTCCTCAAGGACCATTTGTGTGGAGCTTGTGAAGCTGGAAAGATGACCAAGGCCAAGCATCCCTCAAAGACCATCATGACTACCACTCGTCCATTTGAATTGCTTCACATGGATCTTTTTTGGCCCTACTCACTATGCCACATTTACTAATGATGCATCTTTATATGGCTTTGTCATTGTTGATGATTATTCTCGATATACATGGGTGCATATCATCACTTACAAAACTGAAGTGCATGAAGTCTTCAAACAATTTTCCTCGAGGGCTTCAACCAACTTTGGTGTGAAGATCAAGCACATCAAAGTGACAATGGAACTGAGTTCAAGAACACCGGTCTCGATGACTATCTTGATGAACTTGGTATTACAAATGAGTTATCTGCTCCCTATACTCCTCAGAAAAAATGGCGTCATGGAGCGCAAGAACAAGACTCTTATTGAGATGGCCCGCACTATGCTTGATGAATACAAGACGCCTCCTCACTTCTGGCCTGAGGCAATTGATACTGCGTGCCACATCATCAACATAGTATATCTTCACAAATTTTTCAAGAAGACTGCATTTGAACTCCTCACTGACAAGAAACCCAATGTGAGTTATTTCAAAGTCTTCGGTGCTAAATGCTGGATTAGAGATTCTCATCACAGTTCTAAATTTGCACCCAAAGCACATGAAGGTTTTATGCTGGGTTATGGTAAGGACTCACACAACTACAGAATCTTCAACACCTATCACCACAATATTGTTGAAACTGTAGGTGTGCGGTTCGATGAGGCTAATGGCTCACAAAGAGAGCACCTACCTATGACGCCCCAAGACCGACGCTTCAGATGACTTCCATGTTTTCCGAGTTTCGTCGGGGGATTTGTTTTGTCTGTTGCATTCATCTTTGCATTATGTGCATTGCATCATGTCATCATGCCATCATGCCATTTCATTTTTTTAAACTCAACTAAATAAAATGCAAAGATCTTTGATCTATTTAAATTGAGGGAACTCACATGGTGATTTCTCTCTCTATAACATATCCTCCCAATATATTAGGGAGCTATAATATATATTCTAACACACTTTCAAAGTAATTCCATGTATTTTCCACTTCAAGTTTGGTCCTCAAACTTTGCCCATAATTTCTTTCATCGCTTTCCTGATCTCCACAAAATTTCCAAACATTTTTGGACACTTCAAAAACCAAGTCCTAGTTCAAACCCATTTGAATGAAATTCAAATGAGTTTGCATTTACATCTTTCAATCATGACCTTTTCTATTTTCTCGGACCAAGCACATTTTTGTGAGTCTGGGAAAATTATCCACGTGCGCACATTCTTTCCCTAACCCCTCCCTCTTTCTTTTTCTTCTCCTTAGTTGTTTTCTGCTAAAGAAATAAGAACAGGGAGAGAGAGAGAGCTCAGCCATGCGACTTGGGCCTCCTGCAGCCCACTGGCCCAGCCCACCAAGTCCCTGACCTAATCCCTAACCCGATCGATCCCTACTCCTCGTCTCCTCCACCAACGCCGCCACCTCTCCTCCTTCTCGATCCCCATCTCTCCCGATCCCCTCGCTCCCTCTGCTCACCTCGCCCCCTCCACCGCGAGATCGCTACCTCCCATAGCCGTCAACCGAGTCGGCTCTCCTCGTAGCGCTGCCTCCTCGTCTCATCGTCGCCATGGCCCACCGCCAGCACCTCCACCCTTCCGCGCCTTGCCTCGCACTTTCCCGTGGCCACGGCAGCCAAGCGCGGGCTTGCCGTCATGCTGCGTCGTCGATGGTCTGCTGCGACCAGCAAGGCCACCCCACACGCGACCCCGACACCATGATGCAGATGCTCTTCCCGCGCACTGCCGGACCTCACCGTAGCCAACAGCATCGCCCCTACCGCGCCTCCCTCCGCTTCTTCTGCTGCAGTGCGCCGCCACCGCGGGGCTGCCCTGCCGTCGACCTCGCCCTGCCTCTCTTGCTTTCCCGCGCCGCATGCGCGTCGACCTCCGCTACCTTCCTCGCTGACCCACGTGTCGTCGTGCTCCTGTTCCGTTATGTTCCAGCCCGAAGGAGTTGGCTGCATCAATCCTCTTGAACGCCTCCGACCGTCATCACCACCATGGCTTCACTGGCCTCTTCATAGCACGCGTGCTGAGCTGCCCCTGCCTCCTTCGACCACCACCATCGCCTCCGTGCCTGCTTGCTGCAGCTGCCATGCCCTCCTCAACCTATTGCACCACCACCGCGGCTAACCTCACAGGCCACTCCATGATTCTCCGGGATGCCTTGTTTCCTCTTCTGTTCGGCCACAAGTGCATCGACCATCATACAGAGCACCTGGGCATGGTTGCTTTTCTTGCAGGTGCTTCGTTTGTTGCTTCATGGAAACGTCGCCAAGTACCTCTACGATCGCTGTATCACCAAGACCGTCTCGGATTATGACAAGTACCACTATGCCTGAAGATGTAACGAGTACCTCTATCGATGGACCGAATGTCTATGAACCGTGTACGATTACCGTCGCCGAAGGCTGTCGAGTGAACAATAACCATCACTGTGGATCCGACAAGTCCTCTGAGATCGACTTCATGGAACGAGAAGTACTTTGACGACCGTTGTTCGCCAAGTACCCCTTCAGATCACTAAGTTCGACTACCATCACCGTGAACCGCTACCAGAATGTGCACCACTACTTACACTTTCGTCGACGAGGACAGATAGTACCACTACTTCCCACGACGGCCTGCGAATAACCACATCGCATCGAACCCGGACCGTTCCGAAAAGGCATGCTTCGAAGGTATAACCTCGAGACAACGACCGTGGACCTAATGCATGTGTTATAGGAGATGCATGTTTGGATGTTGTATCCGCCTTTGAACGTTAGTTGTTCCCTCGCTTGACACCACCATCGACCCGTGGAAACCTAGTAACCGGGAGCACCCCACCGTTCATCGCATAACACACTCCCGTCACATTTTCTTTTGCACCGGCATCTCAATCGAGTTACCGGAACTGGAATGTTGCTGTGGCACCATTTCCATTGTCGTTGCGGTGGAAACTCTTTCGTTTCTGCCACAATGACAAATGCTTCATAACATGCTCACGTAACATTTTCATAAAATTGCATAAACTTGTATATGTCATCCGCATCATGATAACAACATTTAAAATGTTTAAAATTGATGTTTCCTTTAAATTGCTAAATAACATGTGGGGATTTTCAGGAGTTGTTGTTTGTTGTTCCGGCCACATTTAAAATGCCTAAATGTGTAGTTTACTTATGTTTCACATCTTGCCCTGTTTAATAACATTTAATATTGTTGGGTACATAAACGGGAGAGAACTAAATAATTAAATGTGGTGTTTTGTCAATATGCAACTCGTTGCATATTGAGCTCCACTTAACTTGTAGTTTTGTTTGTGCACTTTGCCATCCCATGTTTCATTAAATCAAACATGCATCATACTTGGTTGTGCATCATGCCATGTTTATGTGATGGTTCTTTACTATGTTGCTTGCTTCTTTCCGGGTTGCTCCTATCGTTAGCTTCGGTTTTGTTCCAGAGTTGCGAGGATTCGTTAGACTACGTTGGGTCGTCCACTTCTTAGACTCGTTCTTCTTCCTTGCGGGTTCTCAGGCAAGATGACCATACCCTCGATATCACTTCTATCTTTGCTTGCTAGTTGTTTGCTATACCGCTATGGCGCGCTATCTACCACTTGTTTATCAAGCCTCCCAAATTGCCATGATAGCCTCTAACCTTTTTCAACCGTCCTAGCAAACTGTTGTTTGGCTATGTTACTACTTTTGCTCAGCCCCTCTTATAGCATTGCTAGTTGCAGGTGAAGTTGAAGTTCGTTCCATGTCGGAACATGCATATGTTGGGATATAACTTTATCTTTTATTTAATTCAATGCATCTATATACTTGGTAAAGGGTGGAAGGCTCGGCCTTATGCCTGGTGTTTTCTTCCACTCTTGCCGCCTTAGTTTCTATCATACCAGTGTTATGTTCCTTGATTTGCGTTCATAACGCGGTTGGGTTTATGGGACCCCCTTGACAGTTCGCTTTGAATAAAACTCGTCCAGCAAGGCCCAACCTTGGTTTTACATTTGCCTAACAACCTATACCTTTCCCTTGGGAGTAATTAACCCAAGGGTCATCTTTATTTTAACCCCCCGGGCCAGTGCTTCTCTAAGTGTTGGTCTGAACTGAATAGACTGCGGGCCACCTCGGGGAAACTTGAGGGCTGGTTTTACTTGTAGGATGTCTCATCCGGTGTGCCATAAGAATGAGATATGTGCAGCTCCTATCGGGATTTGTCGTCACATTCGGGCGGTCTTGCTGGTCTTGGTTTACCATTGTTGAAATGTCTTGTAACTGGGATTCCAAGTCTGATCTGGTTGTTTCGGGATAAGGAATATCCGTCGTTGATCATGAGAGCTTGTGATGGGCTAAGTTGGGACACCCCTGCAGGGTATAAACTTCCGAGAGCCGTGCCCGCGATTATGTGGCAGATGAGAATTTGTTAATATCCAGTTGTAGAGAACTTGACACTTGACTTAATTCAAATGCATCAACCGCGTGTGTAGCCGTGATGGTCTCTTTTCGGCGGAGTGCGAGAAGTGAACACGGTCTTGGGTTATGTTTGGACATAAGTAGCTTCAGGATCACTTCTTGATCACTTCTAGGTTCATGACCGTTGTGTAGCTTCTCATCTTACTCTTATTTTGCGTATGTTAGCCACCATGTTTTGCTTAGCGCTTGCTGCAGCTCCACGTCATTACCACATCCTACCCATAAGCTTAAATAGTCTTGATCTCGCGGGTGTGAGATTGCTGAGTCCTCGTGACTCACGGATACTTCCAAATAGTTGCAGGTGCTGATGATGCCAGTGCAGGTGATGCAACCGAGCTCAAGTGGGAGCTCGATGAAGATCTTGGTCGTTGTTATGTGTCTTTTCCGGTTGATTAGTAGTGATGCCCAGTTGGGATGCTCGGGGATCTTGCATTTGGGGTTGTCTTCCTTTATTTTGGTTGCGTAGTCGGACCTTTGATTGTACTCTGGATGATGTATGTTTAACTTGTTATTTGTGTGAAGTGGCGATTGTAAGCCAACTCTTTATCCCTTTCTTATTCAATACATGGGATTGTGTGAAGATTACCCCTCTTGCGACAAAACCACCATGCGGCTATGCCTCTAAGTCGTGCCTCGACACATGGGAGATATAGCCGCATCATGGGCGTTACAAGTTGGTAAACAGAGCCATCCCGGACTTAGGAGCCCCCTGCTTGATCGAATCGCTGACGTTGTTAGGTCTAGAACAAATATGTTTTGAGTCTTAGGATTATATATATCGGAGAGTAGGATTCTTTTTACTCTTCAGTCCCTTCATCACTTTGGTGAGGCCTCCTGACGTAGAAGTTTTGACTTTCCTCTCCTCAAATTTCACTATATTTTTTAGGATCACGCGGGTATCTTGCAATCGTTCCGATAGTCTTGTGACGAGAACATTGTTCTTGGTGCCTCCTGACATTTAGGGGTTGTGGCAGTGTCCCGGGGAGTTGAGCTCCAAGGTGTTGTCATCACAATTTTATCGTTGCAGTTCTGGAATACTTGAGTCCACCGACATCGAAAAACTCTTTTATGCAGTTGTTGGTGAGATAACCTCGACGCCACCCAGTACTGGGGCGGGAGTTCGGGAGTATTGCCATAACTCGTATAACGGATGCTTTTCGAAGGTTGAGGTACATGATTTCTGAAGGTTTCTCAGTTATGTGTTGAAGGATGGATACATCTGGATGTAGGGATTGTTAGTTTGGGTAAGATATTATGCTTTCCCTGTATCCCCAACACCAGATTGCATAACCAGAAACTTTCGGGAGTTTTTAGGTGGGAATTTAAGTATCTCGTAGGATATCTTTCCAACAGACACATGATACGATATGGGGTCTATCATATGTTTGTTCCGGCTTATTCCGCAAGCCAAATCCTTTGTTTTTGTTTTGGGTTGTGGTAGTCAAATGTGGATTCCATACCTTTTTTCTAAATGGTGTTCTCATACTTTTATGTGAATACTAATACGTCTTGTTTATCGAGATTGTCATGTCAATCCTTTTCAACCGGTGTGCTTCTCTTCAAGTTAATCATATCCTTTCAATTTCTGCTAGATTAGTTATCAGTTCTTCACAATGGTGTTTGTTTCATCCACCCCAACTTGCCTTTGTTTTCCCGCCCTCCCACCCTTTTCTTCAAGGACTCAGATTTCTTAATCAAGTATCCCTTTATTGATGGGAAGTATCTCCATTCTTTTCCGTCAATATTCTTATCCTGTGAATCTTAGGAAGATACTAATGAAGATTCAAGTTCAGCATTCTTCCTTCACTTTCTTCTCCGGTGGATTCAATTCAAGCTTTGTCGATCATATCCTTTCCTCGTTTCAAATGTTTTCTCATGCCGTTGCACCTCTTAACCATCCATTTGTCGCTATTCATTTGTTCTGGAGTGCTGAAGATATTTCAGGTGATTCGTGTTTTCATTCCTAATCGGTTCAAGATATCTCGAGGTTGTTGTCGCTTTTGAGCCATTTAATTCAACCGGCACAATATTTTTTTTAAATGTTCAAGAGTGTTTTCTTTTGAGTGGTCCTTAACCCGCAGGCCTTTTCCCAAGATCTTACCTAACTCTTCTAATTTATCCGGAGTGATTCCTGAATTCTTTTCAAAAGGTTGACGTATGAATGATTTATCATCAGTCAAATGTCTTTCTCAAGATCTTTCAAATTCTTTTCATTGTTGGTTCAACCTTTCTAATTTTCATTCCAGAGTGCCTCAAAGATTCATGGTGGTGTTTCTCGTCGTCATTCTCGGATTTTGAAGACCGAAGAGGAGTTCCTCTTAAATCCTCACCCGTTCTTCCAAAGATGTGAAGTTCTAGCTTGATGCTATCCTCTCATAATTGTTTTCGATTAGGAGCATTCTTTTTACCCTTCCAGAGCAATTCAAGTGTCTTTTCAGTTTGATTCTCTAAAGGCCATCATTTCGGGTTTATTCATTCTCAGCTTTCAGCTCTCATTCTCCAAATCTTACCGGTGGATCGCTCAAGTATTCTCTAGTCAGTTCATGATCTCTTTGTTTCTCTTGTATCTAAATGTCTTCAAGTATCTTCGTTCATTTTCTAATTCCTCCTGGTGATTCGTTCTCTTTTCTTCATTCATTTTCAATTCTTATGGTGGTTCATTCATTCGTTCTTTCCAAATCCTAGTGGTGGTTGGTTGAAGACCTTCCCAAGCTTGCGCTATATCTCTCGTTAATCCTTTTCAACTAGAATAAGTAGTATGCCAAATCCATTGCTTGTCATCAATTTAATTTGATGAAGGATAAGCATACAGTAAATCTTATTCTTATTTTCTCTAGGTGATTAATCTCTTGTTTCCGGAGTTTGTTCATCATATCACATTCTTGGTTTCTAGTTGTTCATCTTTTTTTCCGGAGTTGCAACTTTTCTCTGTGATCTCGTCACGAAGCTCCATCTAAATCATTACAAGGCTCACCTTGTTCTTTCAACTTCTCTTTGTTTCTATCATTCTTTTATTACAGGAGTTCTTCATGTAGGCTCTACATGGTGGTTCATCAAGGAATTAATTTGTTCTCGAAGTGTTCGCTAAGATTCTTATTGGATGAGCTCAATCATTCTTAATCTTGCATTCCCAAGTGCAATTCTTTCTACCTTTGCTTTTGAGGTGGTGTTATGTCACTCTTGACAATTTCCCTTCGTGTTTCACGATTCACAAGTTGTCAGGAATGAGATATTTTAAACCCATCATTTTCATTTCGTTCATGAGATCTTTTTAACCCAAGAATTTCTCCGTTGGTGTTATCTTGGTATAGATTTCACTTAAAGCCTTCCCTAAGGAATGTTGCTAATTGTGGTGTCTATCGATAATCCAAGTTTCTTCCTATCCTCTCGGTGAAAGAAGTTTTCATCTCTTCGTTGATCTCAAGCAAACAATTGTTTTCCTTTAGTGGCCGGTTGTCACCTCATAATTTTGAGATGTTTCCCACAAGCTCATGAGAACCATATATTTTTCTTGCTAATTCTTCCAACAACACCGTTCAATCCTACTTTTTAAGGATGCCCTCTTAAATTCATTTCAGGAAGAACATGTTGTTTTCTTCGTAGTTCTTTTAATTCCATTCTTACATTTGTTCCGGAGTCTTGGTGACGTTGCTCTCTTTGAACCACCACTCGTTCTGCCAAGATCATGTTCTTTTCCTTGCGTATCCTTTTAACCAGAGTGTTGTGTCCTCTGGTCAAGTTCTTTTCATTTTATCAAGTCTTGCATCTCTTTACAACCGGAGTGTTGTTCGAATTTGTTCCTCCTTGTTCATTGTTTATCTTGTTTCAACCAGAGTGGTTTCAATTCCTTCTTGTCCATTGTGCTCGTCATTCGTAGCTTTGCAACCTCCAAGGTTCACATGGTGTTCCTTGTTTCTATTTTCTATAGGAGTGCTCTCAATTTCGTTCAACTCTGTTGTATTCTTTCTTTCAAGTTTTCAACCTCTCAAGGTTCATTGGTTTCACTCATTTGTCAAAGAAGCAATTTTGTCTTACCTCTTCCTCTTTTGTTTTTTCCCGGTTCCATCCTTAGATCTCGGATCGAGATCTCTTGTAAGTGGAGGAGAGTTGTGACGCCCCAAGACCGATGATTAAGATGCCTTCCATGTTTTCCGAGTTTTGTCGGGGGATTTGTTTTGTCTGTTGCATTCATCTTTGCATTAAGTGCATTGCATCATCTCATCATGCCATCATGCCATCATGCCATTTCATTTTTAAAAAACTCAACTAAATAAAATGCATAGATCTTTGATCTATTTAAATTGAGGGAACTCACATGGTGATTTCTCTATATAACATATCCTCCCAATATATTAGGGAGAAATAATAAATATTCTTACACACTTTCAAACTAATTCCATGTATTTTCTACTTCAAGTTTGGTCCTCAAACTTTTCCCATAATTTCTTTCATCGCTGTCACGATCTCCACAAAATTTCCGAACATTTTTGGACACTTCAAAAACCAAGTCCTAGTTCAAACCCATTTGAATGAAATTCAAATGAGTTTGAAGTTACATCTTTCAATCATGACCTTCTGCTGCTTCTACAGAGTAGATGGACGAAGAAATTGAAGCGGATGATATCCCTTCAACTCGAATCATCTCATCGCCTATGCCTTAGTTCACAGCTGAAGAGGCAGGCTTTGAAGAACTGAATGAGGAAGATGAAGACGTGGATATTGGGTGCTCCACTCCAGTGCTAAATGATGACTATTGGGATAGTCAGCACCCCAACTCTCCGCTCTTCATCCCACTCCAAGAAATCCCTCAGTCCCCTGTGCACACCGAAGTTATTACAGGCTCTGAAGAACCTCCCGTTCCTGAAGCACCTCCAGCCACTAGCACTGATGAAAATACTGTTGAAGCAATTCCAGCCACCAGCGCTGATGACAATGCTACTGAAGAAATTCCAGCCACTAGTGCTGATGAAAAAGTTGCTGGAACCAGGCTGCAACTGAAACTGAAACTCCTCAGCCTGTGGTTCCTGAGAACGTGATTCATGAGGCTATGATGACTTTGACTGACACTCCTCAGCTCAAGCCGAAGAATCCCTTCTCCAAGAAGCAAGAATTCAAGGCTGCTGACTTCTTCCACGAGCTTATATTCTTCATAGATTACAACCCATATGACTTTGCTCATCTTAGAAGGAAGCGTTTCTGGACTGCCAGCCAAGCAAACTTCTATTCTTCACTACTTTTCGATAAGGACAAAGTTTCTGACCGTGCAAATATTCCTCATGTGGACATGGAATCACTACCTTGCTTCATGCCAATCCTCAGTGTTCTTCACGATGCTGGACTGCTCGACTTCTGCACTGATATATGTGATTGGAATGGAGAACTAATTCTTCAGTTCTATGCCACGTTGCACATCACAGGAAATGCTGAAGATGTGAACTCTTGGGTATTGGACTGGATGACAAAGAATACTCACTTCAAACCACCGTCCTCTGAATTCCTTCATGACTTGTCTGTCAGTCCTCCCCTTGAAGGTGTGTGTTGTATATATCATGAACCTGAACTTACTGACAATTATATGCAAGTGTTGATGAAGCCGCTGAAGCCCGGTCAAGCCTCAACGACCAAATTCCTCGTGAAGGAATTACTGTATGTACCACGGACTGTATATCGCATCTTGTCCAAGACTTTGAGTCTATCAAGGTCCACGACTCTAATTAAGAAGAGGTCGTGGTATCATGAAGAATCTGCTATTCAACATCATTTATGGCATCCCTGTCAACTACCATGATTTCTTCATAAGGACTCTAGACAACGTTGCACTGTCTCCTTTTGAATTGAAGCCTTACGCTCCCTGAAATATGAGATTCTTCATATCAAGGTCTTCAATCAACTACAAGGCTGATTTGCAGAATCACGTCAGTTACTTGCCCCCGATAAAAGTCCTCAAGCGGACATTTTCCTCAGTTGATGAAAAGGGAAAGGCTACTGCTATTATTGATGAAGGCATTCGTCCATTGGATGGTCAGTTCCACAAAGCTGCATCTTATTCCACCAATGATGACTCTGCCACTCATGACTCTGCCGCCAATGCCTCAAAGAAAAATCCTCAAGGCACAGCTCCAAGGGTGATGACTGATCGTGATTTTCTCCTCAGTCTTCACCAGAAGGTCGATCGCAACCACAAATGGGTTAAGCGTCAGTTTGGCTCTATTCTTCACAACATGACTGCTACACACAATGTAGTGAAGAAAAACCACTTCTACCTCCATGAAGTATTCAATCGTACCTGGGTTGTTCTGTCTCATCTCTATGGTGAAGAAGATCTGAAGCAAATGGGTTTCAAGCAGGACTTTGAATGGTCCCAACCACCAGCGAAGAAATTCTAGAAGACCAAAGTTCCTTCCTTGGTAGCCAGCTCATATTCTTCATCGCGTGAGACTGATGAGCATGAAGATTTGGAAGACACTGCGGCAGGCCCTACCTCAACAACCGACCCCAACAATGCTGGCGCTCCTTCATCGACTCAGTGATGATATTCTTCAGGGGCGTTAGTCCTCACTTTTCGTCCCTTTTGATCATTCGATGACAAAGGGGGGATTTTAGTTAGTCTTCAAGCGGGTCTCTTTATATGGGCATTTTTTCTAAGTTACAACTCTCGTTCTTCTGAAGTTTTATTAGATCGAGCTTTAACTTTAACCCGATGGTGGTCTGATACTTTTACTATGTTCTTCTGCATGCTATTTCCCCATATATGCTAATGCACGCATGCTAAATCATATCAGTCACCATATTTCATCATGCATTTCAAATTCTTCATATCTTATGTTAAATGCATGTATGAATTACAAGATATAGGGGGAGATCTCCATGATTCTACTCTTCAAATGTGCATTACTTCAAAAGAAAATTCCTCACTATGCACATCTTCAGGGGGAGTTCTTCTATATATTGCAATCAAATTCTTCAATATTAGTATTTACCCTTCATATGTTTATCCCCGTTCAAAACTTAACCTATATTGCCATCAATCACCAAAAAGGGGGAGATTGTAAGTGCATCTAGTGCCCCTTAGTGATTTTGGTGTATTGAAGACTTATAGGTTAAGGGACTAATGCATTTGTGAGTGTACACAGGTCTATAAGTCTATGAGGAGTTTGATATTCACAGAGAAAGTTGATCCCTAAAAATGAATGTCTTTGACTGAAGACTTTGGATTTCTGAAGACTTTCTGAAGACTTTGAAAGTGAAGAAATTGGTGTGACCGTGAAGACTTGTTATTCATATGAGGAACATGAAGCATGAAGACTTCTGTTTTCGTAGTTTCATTTTCTCTTTCTTGTGTCATAGGAAACATCGTAATGTTAAAGGGGGTCGAGGTAAAACTAAGGAAAAGTTTCTAAGTGATGCTCATCTCAAAATCCTACACCTACCAATCCCTTCGAGTGAAGCCATTGGAAATCTCATACAGTTCAGTCAATTTCTTCAGTGACAGAGCGAAGTTCTTCTGGTCTTTGAGGAATTTGTTCTGACTGAGGAGTTAGGAATTCGCCAGTGCGGATTACCTATAAGTAAGGAACATGATAGCCCTGAGGAATTTGATAGTAAAATTTCCGACCGTTGCTCTGCTACGCGCCAGCTGTCCCAAAATATCTACCCACTTAACAGTCATATATTGAAGGGCATTTATGTCTTATCATGTGGGGATGCTCCCTAGGCTATAAATAGCTGCCCCCTACAACCACTAGCTGGTTGGCTGCTCCGCGAGAAACTGACACTTATCATTGAGAGCATCCCATCCTCCGACGACTTTGAGCGAAAATCATCAAGTGAGGGAAAACCCAAAACCCCAAACCAAACACCTACAAACCCAAAGTGATTGAGCGTCACTGAAGAGATTGTTCCTGTGTGGAACCGACGCTTGTTACCTTTGAGGACTGTGCATCCTCCAGACGGTTAGGCATAATGGTCTAGAGCATCCAAGAGGAAATTGTGGATCGCCAGGTGACCAAGTTTGTGAAGGTTTCGAAGTCACCTAAAAACTTACCACGAGTGATTGGACGAGGTCTGTGTGACCTTAGTTCAAGGAGAATACGGTGAGGACTGTGTGTCCGGGACTGTGTGTCCTCAGGTTTAAATACCTAGCTGTCGGATTTTGGGTTCTGGCAAAACCCTTAAGGTTCGAACACTGGGGTGCGCGCGAAGATCTCTCCCTCACCGATCACGCCCTCAAGCATTTTGCGATCTCAAAGGCTAACTCGACGAACTCGCAACACAAGGGACACAAGATTTATACTAGTTCGGGCCACCATTGTGGTGTAATACCCTACTCCAGTGTGGTGGTGGTGGATTGCCTCTTGGGCTGATGATGAACAATGCAAGGGGAAGAAGAGCCTCCTGAGGAGAGGTGTCCTTGTCCTTGGTGGACTTGTGGTTGTCGGGATCGACCTCCGGTGATGTTCCTTTCTAGCTACGGTGGCTAGTCCTATTTATAGAGGCCTTGGCCCTCTCCCCAAATATTGAGCGGGAAGGGAGCCAACAACGGCCAATTTGAAAGGGGACAACTAGTACAGCTTATCCTGACAAAAGTAGTCTTCGCCTGCCAAAGGCTCTGGTGGTGAAGCCGTCTTGGGCTCAACGGTGACCTCTGTCCTGTCGTCCTACTGACCCTGGTCTCATTGCACCGATATGGAAACCTTTGCTTGACGCCTCAGTACTCTTCATCTGCGCTTGCCTCCTTAGCACCAAAGAGGAAACAAGGACACTGCACGCTGGCACCCGCCTGGCGCCCGCCTGATCTCGATCGTCATGGCTCACGTCATTGGAACCTCGCGAGGTTTGCCTGGCCTTGTTCTCTCCGCCCCTTGCGAGCTAGCCTGGTGAGGCCGCTCCTGAGGAGGTCTTGTGTCGTCTGCCTCGCGAGGCTTGGCCCCTCGCGAGGGTCTTGAATGCTTGTTGGTGAAGATGGGCCATACATGCCCGCTTGCAGAGCCACACCGTGGGCCGCAGGCAGGCAAGTCTGGGGACCCCCGTTCCCAGAACGCTAACAGTAGCCCCCTGGCCAAAGACGCGCTCGGGCTTGGCTTCGAGGCGAAGCCAAAGGGCAAGTGCGGAGCGCCGCGGGGCCCAATAGCCTACGGCCTTGGTCGACGCATGGTGGTTGATTGGACGTGGGCGTCTCCGCTTCCCCACATTGTCTCGGCAACTGCCCGACTGTCAAAAGGCTGGCGTAGACAGCGCTTGCCTTTACTGCTTCCTTTTGCCTTGCTCCAGATCCCCTTTCTTGCTCCCTGCTTCCGAAATCTCCAGATCTACTCCCATCCCCTTCCGCATTAGTGACCAATGGCGCCCCGGAGGGTCAAGCTTGCCTCGTCGCCGGCTTGGTACGAGCCAGCTCTCGACGCGCCCAATGTCTCGGAGACAAACCTCACCACCACACGCTTGCTGACGACGGGGGAGAGCAACATGAAGGGGAAGACTGGGTTTCAGGTCGGTTCCGACATGCCGGAGCCTGAGGGAAGCACCTTCTTCCTGTTCTTTACGAGCAGCATTGTCGCGGGGCTGGTTCCCCCTTTTCTGACTTCTTCTACGAGGTCCTTAACCACTACAGGCTGCAAGCGCTGCATCTTCATCCGAACTCTATCCTTCTCTTGTCGATCTTCGCCTATTACTGCAAGGCATACCTCGACGTGATGTCGTCCGTGGCTTTGCTGCACCACTTCTTGTTCCTCCGCATCAATGATGGTCATATCTCCAGTTGTTCCAATTTCATCGCGGCCAGCAAGGCCAACTCAATCGCGAAGATTGGGAAGAAGACCGACGGCTTCTGGAGCAAGTGGGCCATGATGGACGCCAAGTGCGCCCACCCACGCTTGACGCTGCCGATGGAGATGCCCCTGTCCGGCAAGGGGTGGTCTCGCGTGAAGCTCACTGAAGAGCGGGCGACGTTGGTGATGGAGCAGATGAACACTGACCTGAAGCCGGGCAACGCGAAGGCGGCAAAGGTGACAGGGGCCATGCTCCTGAGGGAATTCCTGATGCTGCGCGTAGCCCCGCTTGAGGCGCATACCCGCCCCTTGTGGAAGCTTGGGAACGAAGACGACAAGGTTCGCCTAAGCCTGAAAGCCTTGTCCGATGATGAGCTGGCTGTGGCTCTCCACCTCCTAGTCGAGGACGACCAGGAGTACCCGCCGAATGCTTTCACTCCCTTGTTCCGCCGCAAGGACGGGGCGCTGGTCGTGGCCGCCAGGCCGACCTTTGACGGGCGTGGGCTGGTGCCGCCGGTGCCCACCGGGGCCCCTGCGACGCCGACGCTGGTGGAGTTGTCTTCTGTTGAGTCCCGCAGGGAGGAAGAGCAGGAGGAGGAAGACTTGGAGGTGACCCCTGAAGGCACGGGGGAGACCTCCCCCTTGAGCAAAGCTGACATCCTCCGCACCCTTCCTGACGACGACGAGGCTGACGCCCGCCAGGAGAAGGGAGAGCCACCCGTAATCCCGACGAGCGACCGGCCGACGCTGATCTCCCGGGATGTGGCTTCTGCTACGACGCTGCCTGGAGCCGCTTCCGGCCCAGCTGCTGCTACTGCTTCTGCTCCCGGAGCTGGTGCGCCCGCGCCTCGGGTCGCGAAGCTCTCTGGCTTCAGGCTCCCAAAGTAGAGGGACCACACCGCGGTGGATCAGTAAGTGTTCTCGTTGCGCCTTGTTCTTGCTGCTGATGCTTGTTTCTGACTCCTCTTCCTTGTTGTGTAACTAGGTCGACGCCTGCGGCGAAGAGGAGAAAGGAGAGCGAGGTGATGCTGCTTGAGACCAGGTCGCCTCCTGTGGTCGCGCACCTCTCCATGAGCAAAGGTGGGGACGGTGCTCGTGCATCTCTCGCCTGATCATCCTTGCGAGGCTGGGTGGAGCATCCTCGGGAAAAGTCAGCCCCCGAGGCCCCACTGACTCGGGAGGTGCCAGAGTACGGCTCTGGTGCTGAGGTCCAAGAGGCTCGGGAGTTCCCTTCCTCCTAGGCCATGGTGACGATGACGCCTCTTCCTCCTCCTTCTGCCATGTTGCTGACCCAAGATTCCTCTGCTTCTCCTGACGTCCTAGAGCGGGCCCTTTCTAAGATGGCCCGGCTGCGAGAAGATGTCTAGAGCGCCGAACCCCTCCTAGCGGCTGGGTGCCTGGAGCTGGTCTCTGGTTGGCTTCATTCTGACGTGTCCGTTCGGGCGGCGCTGAGCCAGGTCGTGGTGACCTCTGAGGGGGAGAAGCGAGCCGCAGCTCAGGCAGTAGTTGCTCCCGAGGTGGCGTTGAAGGACGCCGAGGCCTCCCAAGGTCGCTCCCGGGTGCTGGAGGCCGAGCTGAAGATCCTGCGTGAAGAGCGTGCCGAAGATGCCCGTGGCTGTAAGGCAGATGAAGAGAGGATGAAGTCTCGGGAGGACGCCATCAAGGGTCGCGATGCCGAGCTGGAGCAGCTGGCGCAGGCGCAGGCCGCTGAGCGCGGCCGGCTAGAGGAGCTGGAGCAAAAGGTGCAGGGTGAGAAGGCCGAACTCGACGCCAAGGCGAAGGTTCTGGCCGAGGACCGCGCGGCCTTCGCACTTCTCGAGCAGAGGTCTCGCGAGGCTCTAAAGTCACTCTATGAGAAGGGCTTGGAGAAGCCGTGGGCCACCAATGAGGACGGCCCCGCCCAGTTGCTTCCCTACATGGTCGAAGCGCTTGAGGAAGTCATGTGCGGCATCGGCCTCATGGCAAAGGAAGAGGCTCGCATCCTTTCTTCAGCCGCGCTGACGCGCGTCTTCAGCCACCTCCATCTTCGCGATCCGGCCGCCCGCCTTGACGAGCTGCTGGAGCCCGTGGCTGATGAACACTGCGCAGCTGCCACCACAGTCGTGAAAGATCAGGTGGAAGCTCTGCTGGAGAAGTTCGACGCCTTCGCCCCCGCGCCTTCGACCGGTGGTGCAGGTGAAGGCGAGGCCACCCAGGAGGGGACGCCTCTTGCAAATACCAGCGGTATCCAGGGATGACTGGCTTGCGGCTCCTTTCCTGTTAAAACTCCTGCAACATGTCGCGTGCCTCGTGGAGGCGTTTAAACTTGTGTTTGATATTCGGAGAATAATATGTCTTGTAATATTTGCTTTGAGATTTTCCGATTTCCTTCCCATCTGCTTTACGTTCTACGCCGGCAGAGCCCGACCCCGCGCATACTTCAGCCGCCGTTGGGCCGACCAGATCACCAGGACGGACCAAGGAGTGAGGGGCTACGTGGTCAGTTAGTCTCCTGAGTCGCGATGCTCAGGAGTCCCCTTGACGCGCAAAAAGCTTGTGGAAAGGAGATGCAATGGTAGGTCTGGTGTTCTACGTCGGCAGAGCCCGACCCCGCGCATACCTCAGCCGTCGTTGGGCCGACCGGATCACCAGGATGGACCAAGGAGTGATGGGCTACGTGGTTAGTTAGGCTCCTGAGTTGGGATGCTTAGGAGTCCCCCTTGACGTTCAAACGACCTTCATACCTTAGCTCCGCTTGGGAGGGCGTGCGACAACCAGGTCTGAGGGACCTGGTGGGGTGGCGTACGCTTGGGCGTGACCCGAGCGCAGCCCCCGTGCCCAGCCCCCTCGCGCAGCTCTTCCGAGGGGGGCATTGCGTTGAGGCAAGAAACCGAGCGCGGAGGCTCCCTGAGGTTGATACGGCCGTGAGGCCGCCCTCAGTTGTTTATCACCACGACAGACCATGGCACTTCCGCACTTGCACGGGCATAGCCGCTCCTTGACAGTGTCGACTGCCAGCGCAGAGCATGGTGCTTCCACTGGTACGTGGGAGGGGACTCCCTCCTGTGGAGAGCCCCCGGGGCATGTACAACCCCGCCCTGACACGTGGCTTGCACGACAGGGCTAGATGAGGTGTGTCTGGGCACTCGTGAGCCAGCGCGGGACTTAGGAGGCCCTACCTCAAGGCGGGTTGCGCCTGGTCTTGATTAGGGTTCGCTGTGTTGGCCCTGCGAGGTGGCCAGACAACCTGCGCCGAACGAATCTCCTGAGGTTATCGCATGAGAAAGCCAAGCACCAACGGCCCCAGGAGGTGACGTGAACGGGGCCGGCCCGCCAGACAGTGCTCAGCCGTTGGATTGATCAACGCTGCAGGGACGTGCCCAAGCACAGACACCGTGCCTAACCCTCTCACGCGAAGGGTCCTGAAGAAAGACGACCGGCGCGCGGCTCCCACGATGGGTGACAATCAAGCAGGTGATAGTCATAGATAGATTAAGCATGGAAGGAAAACTAGCTCAGGTAAGTGCATGAACGATACGCGTCACTGGGTCCAGCCCGAGCAGCTTGGGGATGATGCAGCCCGAGGGGCGCCCCCAGCAAGGTAAGCGGAAGACATAAAAAAGAAGGGATACATGCCATAGGGACGGACCCACGCGGCCTGGGAATGATGCAGCCCTGAGGGCGCTCCCAGCTAAATAAACTTGGAAAATGTCACTTGGTTCCGTTGATGAAGGGGTGTTGAGGCAGCTGAAGGTACGCGGTGAAGGGGTTGCTCCTCACGAGCCATCGAGGCCCTGAGCCTCGGGAGGCTCTGGGGGTCCAGGCAGTTTCTTGAGGACTGTCGCCATCTCTGCCAGGACTGCGTGGTGCCTGGCCTCCTGGCCCGCCATGACGCTTCGCAGGTTGCGCTGGAAGGCAGCAGCCACGCTCGGCAAGTCGAATGGCATGCGAACGTAGCTGTGAGGTGGACCTTTGCAGCACCCAACACGCGAAGGTCAGAAGTGCTCCTGAGATGTGGCTCGGTTGAGCCCTGGTATGTCGATGCAGACGCGTAGCTCACCACCCTCGCCTGGGTGGGGAGCAGCGCTAGGTGGGTGGCAGTCGCCGCGTAATGCTCTTGCTTCCTGAAGCTCCTGAGATACCTTGGTGATGACCTCCTGAGCACCGGGCGCTCCTTGCACAGTGTCCTCCTGAGGGAGACGTGCTGCGAAGCACGCCTCCAAGTGGTGTCCGAGCGCCTCCCTCGCGATGTTGGCAAGGTTGAGGCCCTCCAGAAGAGAGCCCCCGAGCCCTGGCCAAGGAGGGTGCCGGGTGCGCCTTCCTATGCGACAGAGGGGGCGCCCCAGTTGCGGGTGCTGATCCTCATGAGGTTCCACTTGCGGCGCTGCCCTCCCAAGGTCCGGCATGGAGTAGCCGCTTCTTCTTCTTGGGGATCACCTCAGGAGTGTATCGAGCTGCATTGTTGTCGGGGTCTTCGATTGACGCTGCTTGGCAGGCGCGCTCGAGGGAGCACACCGCATCTCTTTCTTCGCAGGGGACTTTGATGATCCCGCCAGTCCGTGGCATCTTGAGGATGTTGTAGCCATGGTGCATCACTGCCATGAACTTGGCCAGGGCTGGATACCCGAGGATGGCATTGTATGGCAGACGAATGTGAGCGATGTTGAAGTCGATGAGCTCGGTGCAGTAGTTGTTGCGTTCTCCAAAGGTGACTGGGAGGCGGAACTGACCTATCGGCATGGTGGAGCCGTCGGTCACTCCTGAGAAAGGCTTGGTAGGTTGAAGCTGATCGTATGGCAGTTGTAGGTTGTCGAACGTCTCGATGGACAGGGTGTTGAGCCCTGTGCCGCCGTCGATGAGGGTCTTGGTGACTTGCACGTTGCTGATGACAGGTGAACAAAGCATTGGGAGAGCACCGGCGGTGGCCGCGCACTTGAGCAGGTCTGCCGAACTGAAAGTGATGGCACACTTGGACCACCTGAGCGGGCGAGTGGCCTCGAGGTTCGGGAGGACCGCGTTCACCTCGCGAGCAAACTACTTGAAGATATGTTGTGAGGCCGGTGCTTGAGCTCTGCCCAAGATGCAGGCGATAGCATGCGGCTCCTGGAAGACCCCAGCCCCCTCATCTTGGTGGTGGTCGGCGTTCCTTCTTGGCGGCGGCAGTGGAGGGAGCCCAGCATTGCCTTGAGGACGGCCCTCGCAAGGCTGATCCCTCTAGGCACCTTCGCGAGGCTGATCCTGCCAGTGGTCCTCACGAGGCCGGTCGCGCCACTCCTAGAGTGGGCCCCGGTCGTCCCAGCATCCTCCGCCGCGTCCTCCTCCTCGGCCATAGCCTCGCTCGATGTGCTCGGGGCGTCGACCGAAGCATCCATCGCGCATGGCTCTGAGCTCTTAGCAGTCGTTGGTGTTGTGACTGTGGATGTTGTGGAAGGCGCAGAACGGTCGGCTGCCCTTGGATGACTTAGGCTGGTCCCCGCTGCACTTCGTGTCTGGCTCTGCCGCAAGTACGGTGACTCCCTTGCGCTTCACGTCCTTGGCCATGGCTCTCTTCTCCTCCGGGTCGGCAGTTGGGAGCTCGAGGAGGGAAAGGCACCCTTCCTCGGCCATTGCGCACTTGGTCGCTAGGTTGAACAGCTCCTCGTGGATGGCGAGCTCCTCCTTCATCTTGATGTCGTGGATGCCATCGGAGAATGCAGATATGATGGCCTCGTCTGTCACCTTGGGGATCTTGAGACGAACGTTATTGAAGCGCTGGATGTACTTCTGGAGGGTCTCCCCGAGATGTTGCTTGACGCGGCGCAGGTCACCCACGGCCCGGGGACAGTCGCAAGTGCCCTGGAAGTTGGCGACGAAATGGTCGCGCATCTCGTCCCAGGAACAGATGGAGCCAGGAGGCAGGTTCAGGAGCCAAGAGCGGGCACCATCCTTGAGAGCCATGGGGAACAAGTTCGCCATGACCTTCTCGTCGCCGTTGGCCTCCTCGATGCTCATCTCGTAGAGCTGCAAGAACTCCGCGGGGTCGGGGGTGCCGTCGTAGCGCGGAGGCAAGTCTAGCTTGAACTTGCCTGGCCTGGTAACGCTACGCAGCTCGGGGATGAAGGTGCGGTAGCTGGCCGTGGTCACCGGGGCCTGCCTTGGAGGTGGAGCCTGGTCGTGGTGCCCCTGCATCCTCGCCGCACACGGCGCATGGCCCTGTCGCAGCAAGCAATCCTGGCGTAGCGGAGCTGGGAGTGGTGGAGCACTTCCTTGCGGACGGGGAATCTCTTGGAAGCTTCTTTCCTCGTGTGCTGGCATGCGGCATGGTGGGTCGTGCCGCTGGACCGCGCATCTTGGAGCGAGGACGCTGCCTTGGCGCGGGGGAGGCTGAGGCGCACGCCTCGACGTAAGAGTGTCGTCTTGTTGTAGAGGAGGCGGAGGCGCTCCACGAGCCACGTCACCTGCAGCTAGCGGAGGGTGAGGCAGCGATAGGGACGGTGCAGGAGAGCCTCCCGTGGCACTGACGAGCTCGGCGATGCGGTCCAGCCAGTCCTCGTAGAGGTCGTCGACCGGACAGTAGCGCAGGAGCTCGCGTGCCATGAGCAGCGCGGCCTGTGCGTCCGTGGGGGCGCGGTGAGCGTGAGATGACGAGCTGGCCGGAGTCAGCGACGGGGTGGCAGTGTGGCCGTCCCGGCGTAGGAGGGATGCAGCGAAGAGGCTTGCTGCTCGTTTGCCGCTGGACTCACTTTATCTTCCAAGCCTTCCGTTGTTATCGTATTAGATGGCCTTAAGCCATATTTATTGTAATAAGTTCTCTTTGGGGACATTCGATGTAATAAGTGTGTGATTGCTACTCTGTTATAAATCCTCGCGTACTGTGTGTGTCAGCATTACCGATCCAGGGATGCCACTGAAGCACAAAGACTTGACCGTTTGAGGTCGGGTCGCTACATGCAGGCAGGAGTCGGTCTACTAATCTTGGACGTGATGCATATATAATGATCATTACCTGGATATCGTCATGATTATTTGAAGTTCTATCAATTGCCCAACAGTAATTTGTTTACCCACCATTGCTATTTTTCTCGAGAGAAGCCACTAGTGAAATCTACGGCCCTCGGGTCTCTTCTTTATTATATTTGCCTTCGCGATCTATTTTTATTTTCTTCTATTTTTAGATCTATTAATCCAAAAACCCAAAAATACCTTGCTACAATTTTTATTTATTTATTTTATCACGCGTTCCCGCAAGATCTATTTGACCAATCTACTACAATTTTACCTATCTTTTTACGCGTGAGGGATTGACAACCCCTCTCTTACGTCAGGTTGCAAGTATTTGTTCTTTGTGTGCAGGAGTTGTTTATGTGGTGTTGCGTGGTTCTCCAACTGGTTTGATAACCTTGATCTCATCACTGAGGGGAATACCTACCGTTGTTGTGCTGCATCATCCCTTCCTCTTTGGGGAAATACCGACGTAGTTCAAGCCGCATCAAATGGAATTTCGGGCGCCGTTGCCGGGGAGACATCATCAACATCTACCAGGTTCCTAATCACAAATCTCATCTCCTTGCAATTTACATTATTTACCATTTGCCTCTCATTTTCCTCTCCCCCACTTCACAAAAATTTGCCGTTTTATTCTGCCTCTTTTTTTTGTTCGCCGTTTTCTCGTCACATCTATCATTTTGCTTGCAATCATGAGTGATTTTCGTATGGAAACAACAGATGATGGTCTAACTCCTAAAATTGGACGATCTGGCAATTTGGATGCTAAAACTTTTATTTTGGGGCAAGGAAATGTTATAGGAAAAGAACGTATCCAAGAATTCTTCAATTGTGTTGTAAATTAAAGTCTTTATGATGCTCCTATTCTTAAGAGGACTAAATCTTATGCGGAAGCTATTTCAGCACTAGTTCTGAAACTTGAAAATAAATTTATCCATACCCATCCTACCTTGCAGAGATTGTTTTTTGAGCTACCCATTATAAAGAATCCTAAAGCTAAAAAGTTAGCCACCCTTGTTCTTATGAATGAATTTGAGTACATAATAAGGGAAGCTAGAGAGATTTTTGATTTCTATGGTATGAATCATGAAAAACTGGTGATAGATGAAATTCTTTATAATAGTGATCACGTGCTAAGACATTTGCTTGGGGATAATCAAATCTTTGATGAGAATCTTAAAAAGGAAGTCCCTGTTTTAGATATAATCCAACAAGTTTACAATGATGTTAATCCACACTATTCTTGAATTGTTGCTGGAAATCAAAAAGGATATGATGATAAACAACTTGATAGTGCTAAGGTTAATAAATGTTGAATGTTGTGGGGGGTTTTCCGTACAGTCACCAGTCAAAAAAACTTGATAGTGCTAAGGTCTGTATGGATAAAATGTTCTATGTTGTCTTTACAAACCCCCCTGACAAGGCAACCTCTAAGGGAAATAGAAACAAGGATGGCAATACTTAGATCCTTTGCATTATGCCTATCTAGGGGCATAAAACAATAACGCTTGTTGGGAGGGAACCCAATGAATAAAATTTATTTTTGTCTTTTTCTTTTTGTTCTTGAGTGTTTGCACAATTATGCTACTTTTATGATTGTGCTTTTTGTGTTTTAATTAGTTTTTTTTGCCAAGTAAAGCCTTTGGGATCATGTTGGGTGATAGTTGATTTGATCTTGCTGAAAAACAGAAACTTTTGCACCCAGAAAAATAATTTTCCTTTTTAACAGAAGTGTGATAAAATACTGATTGTTCTTTCAGAAGATTAATATACAAATATCTCACGTTTTCCTAATTTTTCAGAATTTTTGGAGTTACAGAAGTATTCAAAATCTCCAGATTGCTACAGACTGTTCTATTTTTGACAGATTCTGTTTTCTTTATGCTGTGTGCTTGTTTTGATGATTCTATGGTTTTCTTTGGAGAGTTTTTGCCATAGAAAAGTTGTAATACAGTAGATATAATGCAAAAATAAAATATGAATGGGTTTGCAACAGTACTTATAGTAGTGATTTGCTTTCTTATACTAACGGATCTCACAAAGGTTTTGTTGAGTTTTGTGTGATTGAACTTTTCAAGTTTTGGGTGATATTATGATGGATGAAGGAATAAGGATTAGCAAAAGGCTAAGCTTGGGGATTCCCATGGCACTGCAAGATAATATTCAAGAAGTATCAAGCAACTAAGCTTGGGGATGCCCCCGAGTGGCATCCCCTCTTTCTTCTAACGACCATCGGTATTTTACTTGAAACTATATTTTTATTCGTCACATATTATGAGTTTTGCTTGGAGCATCTTGTAAGATATGAGTCTTTGCTTGTTTTGATTTGAGTTTTTAGTCATGAATCTTTGCTGGACATACCTATTTGAGAGAGCCAAAATTATGCCATGACTTGTTAGAATTGCTCGCTATGCTTCACTTAAATCTTTATGAGCTATGGAATTGCTCTAGTGCTTCACTTATATATTTTTTAGCACGGTGTGCTTTATTAGTTTAAAAAAATGCTCTCATGCTTCACTTAGATTTATTTGAGAGTTAGTAAAAAAAATAAGAAATTATCTCTTGCTTCACTTAAATTATTTTGAGAGAAGAAATTTTTTATGCTCATGTTCTTCACTTATATCTGTTTGAGCTTATTAAAAGCAACATATGAAACTAGTCCGGATAGATATCCAAGGAGGATATAATAAAAACTTTCGTGAAGATCATTGGAGAAAATAAACTTGATTCTTTGCAATAGTTTTGAGATGTGTTGATATAATATGTGAGTCATATTAATGAGTAATTATGCTTTAGTAAGAATATTGGTGTTAAAGTTTGTGATTCCCGATGCAAGCACGAAAGTCAATATTTATGTAATGAAATTACATCCTATCTGTGGTGCATTATTCGGTGTTAGTTATGCTTAATGCTCGCTTATCAGATTTTTCGTTTCTTGGTTGGTTGCTTCTCAATCTTTTGCTGGCCTTCATTTTGCACTAAGTATGATCACCACTTGTGCATCCAAAATCCTTTAAACCAGTTTTGCAATATGAGTCCACTATACCTACCTATATGCGGTATTCTTTTGTTGTTCTAAGAAAATTTGTATGTGCCATCTCTAATTTTCAAAATAAACTTCTCTTTTGTGTGCTCGTACCGCTCATGAAACGGTAGGGTGTGGCTGATATATTTCCATGCTAGATGTGTTATTCTCAAGATGGGTGTTTATTCACTTGTCATTGTACGAGAGTACGACAAAGGTATTAGGGATGCCCATTCCCGGAATGAAAAATGAATTTACTTTATGTTGTCAAATAATAAATTCCTTGGAAAGTGTTGGTATGGAAGGCACCCGTGGATATGGTTAGCCATGGAAAGTGAAAGTATGGTGGAAAAAGGAATAAACTTTATTTTCTGTTTGGGAACCGCCTATGATATATCTAGCATGGAAAGTATTGGGAACTACTCGGTCATTTTCGTTGACAGGAAAAGCATGCCACCCAAAATGTTTTATCTCTATCTTTTTCGCTTTGAGCTCTAGCACCTCTACAAATCCCTACTTCCCTCCGCGAAGGGCCTTTCTATTTACTTTATGCAATTTTTATTTTTACTTGAGTCTCCATATTCTCTTATAAAGCACCAACTAAGGGGCACTATGATCGTACTTGAGCATTGGGTGTAGCTAGTATGTGAGTATGTTTCATGAACGGATCAATTGTTGAGCATAATGGGCTAGGGATAACTTTCTTTAGCATTGATATTTTGAAAGACATGGTTGCTTGTTGATATGCTTGAGTATTAAAGTCCTCATGTCAAAACTAGAATATTGCTTTGAACCATATAAAAGTCCAATTGTCCATGCTAAAAAAGAAAGAATGTGTGATGAACATGTTAGGCAGCATTCCACATCAAAAATTCTGTTTTTACCATTTACCTACCCACTACTGCAGGATGCTGCTAACACGACACTACAATCAGAGACCTTCGACGAAATTGTGTGCGATGCCATAATCGCAAATGCTAGTGTAAAAAAACCTGTCAAAAAGGTGCAAAACGTTTGCGATGGAGGATGCATCAAACACGGTTCAGATTTCAGTTGCGTGTGCGATGCAGGGCATATGATTCAGCTCAATTAACTGTTTGCGATGAGGAGGAACAAAAGAAACGGGCAGCCAGATGAAGGTGTGTGCGATATACAGCATACGGTTCACTCGGATGAACTGTTTGTGATTAGGCAACACAAAAGAAACGGTCAGCCAGATCAAAGGTGTGTGCGATATACGGCATGCGGTTCACTCGGATGAACTGTTTGCATTGAGACATGAGAACAGAAATGGTTCAACTTAACAAGATGTGTGCAATACACGGCAAACTGGTCTGTAATCAAAAACGTGTGCGAAGACCGATAACAGCATAGACGATTACTATTAACGAGCCATGTGTGTTGTGAGCAAACGATTGTTGGTATACAATTGTGAGTGATTGATGAAAACATCACCGACGGGTTCCATTGTTTACTCCATGTGTGATGTGATTTTCTTTGTCCGCACAACATCTACGCTCTGTCTACAGAGCATCAACATATATACTTAAAAATACAGCATTACACAACCAAATTAAGCATACAATTACACAAGTGACTACAAACATAACATTTCCACACACCAAAGTAAGCAATTACATGCATACTAAAGTAGGATAAACGAGGATCTAATCATCTACTTATTGTTGCGACGATGCTTGCCATTGCTATGCTTCCGGCTGGATCCCTGGCCGTTTTAGGGAAGGAGGCACTTCCTCATGTCAACGATCCGCCTGTACATGTCATAGCTCGTGTACGCCTCCTTGGCCGCGTACACAACGTGAGCTTTGTCGATTTTCTCCATCCAGGCCGAGTACTAGGCACGCTTGTCCTTGTTGCACAAATCCGTCATGTCTCTGTAGTAGGGGTCGATGATGGCCTCGGCGAGGTGAACCAGTGAGTCCTTCTCATGCTCCTTGCTGCCCAGATCTTGTATTGGCCCTAGATGTCGACAAGATTCTGGCGGGCGATGCCCGAATTCTTGAGCGCCTTTACATCATTGGTGATGTCCACCGTAGTGAACATGTAGTGGGGCTGTTGAAAAACCTAGAGAAACGCTCACAAGGCCTTGTGGCCAGGCAGTAGTGGTAGACGAGGACATGGTGGCGCACGCACATCTGGGCAACAGCGACCTTGGGATGAGACCCGGCATGAGCGCTGCTGTACTCGAGGTCGAACCCGACCACCTTGTACTTCTCCTCATCAAGCAACAACTCCATGATGTGGATGGAGTGCTCCACCCAGACCGGGTCGTTGGTGTACACCACCTAGAGGTCCATGAACCTTCTGTGGGTGTCCACCATGGCACGCATGGTGAAGTGCTTCTCATCATCGGCAGCCGCTCGAAGCGCCATTGGAGCCGCGTAGGATACCCTCTAAGAATTTCTCGTGGTGGGTGTGCTTCTTGCAATGGTGGGGCGCGATCGAAAGGTTGGCCGATGTAATAAATCGGGGCCGGCCTGTAATCGTCACATCTTGTCACGGCGTTCATGGCGGAGGATCCTAGTGCATGCTTGACAACACCGCACCGCACGCGTAGGTTTGAAGAGGCGCCAAATGTATCGTCGGTGAGCTTGTTCCCGCGCTACCGCGCAAGGTTCCCGCCCGGCTAGTTTGGCCACGCGTCGGCTAGAAGAGGGACAAATCGTGGGCGTTTATTGGCAAAAAGCTTTGTAAAAACAAAGTGTGTGGAATGACTTTGGTCATAAGTTTACGCATGGGTGATAAGGTCAAAGTTACACAGAAGGGTGATGATAGACACTCGAGTGCGATAATTAATTCTGTGCTCTACAGGGCACACGGTGGAAGAAACCAACTGTGTGCAATAATGTCAAAGATCGCAGTCGACTTAGCTATACAGGTCATGTGTTGTGAGATCAACAAGGTAAACAGATTCGAGAATGGTTAATAAAATCTAAGACCATTGCATATTAAGGTCAAAATAGTGCTACCAATATACGAGTCTCATACGATGCCATTTCAATGATTGTACCACAAAATCTCAAAATATTACAAGGTTCAAATTCTAGAGTTATATGGCTCAAATTCGAAGATTACCAGGTTCAAACTGATATTAGAAATGAAATTCAGATCATCAGCTGCAAACGCTCGCGCTGATCCGTTGAACATGGATATCAGAGAGGTTCAAACTAATATTAGCACTTCTAAGTCTGGTTTCGAAACCTCACAATTTTTGCAAAGGGGTCAGCCACTGAGAAGTCATGTATGGGGTTGACAAGGTGACTTCCAATTGCTCTGTCATCTGAAGTTCCAAAATTAAATTCAGCATTTTTGGAGCCTATTCCATTCTGCCCCAGGCACCGGCATTGATCAACAAACCATTCATTTTTGCAAAATAAATGTAGGGCAAACCTCATTTCCTTCAGCACCCTTGCTCTGAGAACAAAGAACCTAGCGAATATAATCTCCAGTAAGGTCCCTCGGTAGGAGTTCAAAGTAATTTCTGAGAGATGTAGATCTAGGCATTCGACGTGATTGTTGTATTGTATCACATTATCCACCACTGGTCCTAATCTTATCTACAAAATAAGAAAACGTGTTAGTGCCTACATGCAGTTTTGAACATTACTACAAGCCTATTTGGTTTGCAGGATTTGTAAAATGCACTAACATGCCATCTTCAATCTGATATGATTAACATGGGCATCTGATTACATTCTATGTAGCCTTCTTCACAAGAGGTTGGAGTGGATGAAAAGTTCCCTAAGAAAACTAGTACAGATGAATCCAAAGGAGAAATGCTTATTGATTGTAACCATATGGGGGTGGAACATGTATGTACTGAAATCCTCCAAAAGAATCCTTCGTAGTACATTGTCATTGTTAACTTGGAAAAAGGTGTCACAAATTGAACTCCCTTATGGTTAACATTTAATAGGAAAGGAACATCACCTCGATATATAGCTTCTCCAGGCATGGAAAGCATCTCAGGAACTGACAACTTGCTCCAGTTTGAGGCCGATAGATTCTAGTGCCAAGACCTTCACTGTGTGCAGTTTCGGGGTCAAGCTTGTCGGAATCATTTTCTGAATGACAAACGAACAAACATCTTCAAAATTATAAATAATGTTAATTTGTAGAAGGAGAGGTAGAAGGCAGTTGTTGTACCTGAACGGGTGTGGATCCAATAACAAGTTTGAAGTATTTGTCAGACGGGTAGCCCACCACTGTCAATTTCGGCATAGAAATGATATTGATTCTTGTTGGACCTTCTTGATCAACTACAAGTAATCTCTCAAGTGCAGGTGTGTCCTCAATGACCATACCATGGTACACATCTTGTGATGTCTTCCTGCTGCACCAGCAACACACATAAATAGTCCGGAGAGTCATGGAGGTGACGTGGAAGGTACTCAACCCATTGATCGCCTGAAGACGAAGGTACTTGTCGTGGGTTTGTCACAGCAGATGTCCTTGTGAAAGGACTTAGTCGTGGAGCCATCGCTACAGGTTAGCTTAAAGGGGTTAAACCGGACAAGGGGACACGAGGGGTTTTATACTAGTTCGGCCCCTTCGATGAAGGTAAAAGCCTACGTCTAGTTGTGATTGGTATTGCTAGGGTTTTGATGAACAAGGAGCGAATCTGCTTGCCTGGCTCTCGAGTTGTTGTCTATTGCCCTCAAACCGCGGTCGGGTCATCCATTTATATATACAGGCTGATGCCCGCCGGTTTACAGAGTCCCGAGGCCGGATCATAGAAGTGTCCGGCTCGGTCTCTATTCCTCTAACTTACAATACAAGTTACACGACAGAGTCGGTTTACATCTACAGGCTTTAACCCGCCTTTGGGCCTTTGTCCTTCGTAAAGCGCCACCATCTTCACATCTTCATGGGCTTCTATCTTCATGGAGCTAACCCGACCACTCCTAGCCGGTTTACCTCCAGTAATCATATCCCCAACATTAGGCCCCAGATTGATTTGAACTTGTTCATGTCAATCCTCAATATTTAGAAAAATTCTTGCCCTGTCACCTTCGTATAAATCTGGTAAATCATCGTGATGTCATCCTTTAGATCCATACTAAATCGTTATGATGTCATCTACCCATTGAAGCCGAAGATACCCTTCATTAATGAATATCCAACCCTCGAGGCGACATCCTTATTAACTATCCATTTCCAGCTCCTCGATTTATGCACCTGTCGCTTATCGGTTCACCTTATAAATAGGCCCAAAGGCCATTCTCCTTTTCCCCCTTTGCCTCTTTCGCTTCTTCTTCCTCCTTGCGACGTCTCTGCACTCGAGTGTCACCACCGTCGCCGAGCCTCGCTTCCGCCTCTCCATTGGCCGCTGCATCAACCTGGTTGCACCAGAGAGCTGCGGCGTTCCTCCGTTGCTTCAATCAGTCACTGTAAGTCCTTTCCTTTCCCCCTTTGCAGATCTGTCTAGGGTTTCCTTGTTCTTCGCAGTTCATCAAAGTTCATCAGGGCTCCGATGCTGCTCATCCCTATTCCTCCTTAATCTATGGATAGAAAACCTCAAGCTTGATATATTCCGCGTAATGATTTATCTTCCGCTACCACAACAAACCCTTTGTGCGCATAAAACTGATCTGAACCTTTACGAACTGCTTTGGGTCCAACCCTTTTAGGTCAAAATATTTTTGCTTTCATATCTTTCGGTAGATCTAAAATTTCCATGTCCCCTTGTGGAACCTGTTTTACCTTACTTAGTCATTTTTACCTTAGATCTGTATCCTCTTTACCACATAGGCGGTTTACCTTTGTAAAAGCAATCTATCATATACCATTAGCCCTCTGGTGAATCAGACAAACCTTTTACCTCTGTTGTTACACTCCGGTTTAACAGTATGTGCATTCCTTTGTTCTGATACTGCCTTGTTATTCATTATAGTGTCAATCTCCTGTTTGCACAATTTTACATACCTGTATGTCTTTGTTCCGTCGCATCTTATGTATCACCATGAATGATTTGTAAACCGGTATTTCCTTTCAGCTTTTCGTTTGCAATGGCCAAACAGTTTTATGCTTGCAACTGGGCTCCTTCCCGGGTTACCGAAGAACAGCTTAACGGAATGGTCAGGATTGGTACCTTGCCCAAAAAGACTAAGATCCAGTGGCGAGTTCCAGGAACAGAGAATCCCCCTACCCCTAAGCAGGGTGAGGTAGTGGTATTTGTTGACCATATAGGCCGTGGTTTCAAACCTCCTGGTTAAAGTTTTTCCGGGATGTGCTTGCCAGTTTCCAGCTCCATCCTCAAGATATTGGACCCAACTCGGTGTCCAATATCTGCAATTTCCAAGTCTTCTGTGAGGTGTACTTACAAGAAGAACCAACTGCTGAGCTATTCCGGGATTTCTTTCATCTGAATCGGCACACTGAATTTGTAGACGGACCCAACACTGAACTTGGTGGCATCTCTATTCAAAAAAGGAAATAAGTTGAATTCCCTCATGCCAAGCTGCACAGTCACCCCAAAGATTGGAACCAAACATGGTTCTACTATAAATATACTTCCCCTGAAGAAGAGAATCCTCTACCGGGTTACCGCGCCCACCGGCTCTCCAACACTCATCCACTACCGCAACGTTTAAGTGCTGCGAAACGGGCCTCATATGCCCCTCAACTCGCCAAGCTCCGAGCCTTTATGGCCAACAGTTTATCAGGCGTCGACTTTGAGCATTGTTGGATATCCTGGAGCATCTTGCCATTAAGCCGCCACTCCAGTTTAATGTGTGAGTACACTGGTGAATTAGAAGACTCCCAATGCCACATCAACATTCAATTAACCGATGAAGAAGTCACTGAAGGTGTCAAAAAGATTATGAATGAATCGGAATCTGTCTGCCGCCAAACCGTCTTGAACCCCTTCTACACAAAAAACAAGCCACCCGCTGTAAGTGCTGCCTTTCTGTTTCACACTTGATATCTTGTAGACTGTACAACCTGTGAACGTCCTTCTGTTTGTTTATAAATAGGGTGGCGATCCGTTCTGGAAAAGGAAACCTGTAGAGAAAGCTCCAAAGCCCTCTCACCCCAAAACAAAAACCGTCAAGAAGACTTCAAAGCGGAAGGCAACTGAACGCATCAGCATGGAACTGGATGACGACACAGATGAACCGGAAGTTGAGGTAGAACTTGATTCACTTGGTTCCCTATTTATGCATCTCATTAACAATGATGTTTATCAGGAGGGCGCACAAGGCAGCCAAGCCGACGATGTAGAGGTAATTGTCCTTTCCTCCGGTTCAGACTCTCTGCCAACGCAAAAATTCCGTCAAGCAATCCGGAAAGTAAGCTTTACACATCCTCTTGATCACTTGGATCCAACATTTATTTTGAAGAAGCAACAGCATGAGGCTCGCCGCACAACCCGGCATAGCGGCCAAAAGGTTACCTCGGTCGGTTTACCTGATACCCCAATCCGAAAGCGTCGATCTGAGGTCTCACCTCCTTCTGACAATTCTTATCCCAAAGTAGGCTATTTCCGACAACCTCTTAATCCGTCTGAGTCAAATTATCAGGTGACACCTCCCTCAACTTCTGGCGAGTCAACAGCAACTCAACTTCCTCCCCTCAAAACTGTAGCTGGGTATGTATTTAAACCCCTTCTTTTATTGTTTCCACACCTTCTATACTATGCTTAACTTTCATATATTTTTCTATTTTTAAGGGCCAAGGCCAGGCCCAGCAAAAAGGCTCAGATGAATAATCCATCTAAGGACCAGGCGGCTCATGAACTGGATCAAGATATGGAACCGGAATGTCCCAATCCAGAAGCCACGTTTGACGAACCACCCCCTCAAGATCTGAATATTGATAATCAACCAGGAGCTGATACTGATGTACCTGACAATGAACCGGCAGATCCAATCCGGGTTGACGACAGGTCTTCTAGTCCGGTGAAAGCCACTAACACTCCACCATCACCCGTAAAAACTACCGGAGGCCAAGGAGATGATGTTATCATTACCGGTATGGGCCACAGCTCTCGTGGCCATCATGTAATCTTGGCCAAACATAGCGCCAAGGAAGAGCGTGCTGCCATGGAGAAGGGTAAATGGAGCACTGATTTGTCAAGCTACGCCCACCTCAACACCCACCTCACCAAACCGTGATTATGAAGCCGGTTTGGTGAACCTGATGAAGGAACGCTATGAGGTATTTTCATCACCTTTCCTTTCTTGATTCCAAAGTGTAAGCATCAGCCCAGGTAGCCCCCAAGGGCCGGTTTATGATGTTAATCATAAACCGGGACTTTGTAATATATTAATCCTTGCATGCTGATCTTCAATATGCCAAGTCTTCAGCAAAAACAAAACCGATACTTTATCATTGTATTCCTGTAGTTTTCATCGGTGTAGCCCCCAAGGGCCGGTTTAGTTTTGAACAGACGTACATTAGCCCTCAAGTGTTAAGGATAATGCTTGCATTGTACTTGAGACTTGTGAAAGATTTATTGATAATAGAACAAATAGGCATTAGCCCCCAAGTACAAAGTGCATAACTTGTTATACGCTTGGTACTTTAGAAAATACATATCCTGTTGTTGACATATCTTCACCTTTGCAGGCCGAGCTAAGTAATAGGGATGCTCAAACCGCTGATCTTCAAGAGAACGTAAAGTCCCAACAAGCAGAGGGTTCCAAAGCCAAAGAGGAGCTGACCAATGCCCTGGCAGCTATGGAGAAGTTGAAAGAGACCTTCAACAAGGAGTGTGTTGACTGGGAAACCAAAAAGGCCGGTTTAACCAAGAAAGTCGAGGACGTAGAAGCAGCCCTGAAGCCAGTGGTAGACGAAATGACCGGATTGAAGCGGCAGATTGATGCCATGACGTTCGCTGTGTTTGGTAAGTACCTCCTTATGCCGTTTGTCTAACTCATGTGATCTTATTATTGACCGATTTACTGATACTAAACCATGACAGGCACCCGTATTGCTCATCTAGGCTCTGACATGCGGATGAAGCTTAAAGCGGCGTACACCTTAATAGAACAGCTATACTCTGGATCCTAGTGTGCTATTTGCACTGCAACATACAACAAGCCAGCGCCATCATTGATAAAAGAAACCCTTGAGAAGTTGGCCATGCTACCAGCCCGGATTACCGAACTGAAGAAGGCAGCCGCAAGAGCAGGAGCGCTGACCGCACTAATCCGGGCCAAGGCATGGATTCCGGATCTTGAAGCGGCAGACATCATTAAAGGATATCCAGGTGTGAAGGAGGACGGTTCAAACTTCAACAATGATGATCTCCGAAGGCTGACGAAGGAGATGCGGCCAATAGCCAGCAAACTGGCAGAGGACACAGACTTATCTCATTTCCAGCCGGTTTACGATGCTGAAGGAAAGAGACAGCCTGATGTGATCCATGATGTTGAAGAACTTGTGCCTCCAATCTGTAAGCATACTTATGCTCCTGACATTAACCCCTCCAGCCTTATCCATGAAGAAGCCGTTTTCAAGCTTTAACCGGAATCGATTGGTCAACGGTTGATTTCCAGCGTCTGGGGAGGGATGAAGAGGATGTAACTGCACAAGATGACCCTCAATCGTCAAGCTGTCCTGATGAAGAATCCTAAACTGGTGTCCGTTTATCCGCTACAATCTGCCACTGCTTGAGAACAATTATTCAATTTGGGATGTTTTGAAGGTCCTTGTAATAGGATAGCAGAAACAACTTTATCTGTCATTCCATCGAGCATGCTTGTGATGCTTGATACTTGGAAAACTTGTTCCACTTTTGGGATCTTTTTATGCATACTCCATTATACTTTGTGTTCCTACGTATAAGAACTTTGAAAGCATCCTAGTGGTTTATCACTAGACGGGTCATGATGCCCAAAAGATATACATTACTTGGATGGATAACCAAGATTTATATTGACCAGATAAAATAAATAATAGCTGTGACATACCTCGTTGGCTGACCAACTGCTTCTATGGCAAAGGTAAAGAACGCCAGTCCGTAGCGTTGTCAACTCCTTGCCCTCTTGTCGGTTCATATAGAAACCATATTGGGCTATAACAGCCGCATAATGTTGGTGACATCTAGTTAAAACCAGACCGGAGCAGTACGCTGCCGGCTTAAAAATTGATCATGTACTGACAACTAAGCGCTAAAAGTCATGCCGGGTTGTAACGAACACCGGTTTATCAGAAAAAATATTCATAAATCCCTTATCATAATAAAAAACAACAAAGACAAAAAATATCCAAGGCTTTTCATGCGCTGCCAAGACCTAAATAGAGGCTTTTCATGGGCAGCCAGGCCGCTGAGTTAAACCATTTTGCAAAGCCTGTTAAGATGGACCTCAATCTTTAACCAATCACCGTTTTAACTTTCACAAGTTCAGGGTCCATGGGATTGACTTGTCAAATGTTCGATGGGTCATACCAGGTTTACCTGGACGGAGTGGCTTACTTAAAGAGGCAGGATAACCCGGGGTTTTAGGTGAATACACCTGGCTTCCAAGCCTGGCTTGATAGCCTATTACAAGGGTTCAAGCTCACTGTTCTTTGAGAAGCAAGGAGCCCCCAGGTAATATGTGAGCTATGCTCAGTGGTTACCTATGTTTGAATTGTGCTTAATTCAACAGATTCTCTTTGGCTCCACATAATTTTCCTTTTGGCTTTAAGCCTATCAAGAGATGTAGCTATGGTGTGAAAACAACCAAGCCCCCTAGTGATATCCCTTTTTGGTTTTAAACCGATCAAGAGGTGTAGCTATGGTTCAGATATGACCAAGCCCCCTAGTGATATCCCTTTTTGGTTTTAAATCGATCAAGAGGTGTAGCTATGGTTCAGATATGACCAAGCCCCCTAGTGATTTTTTTAAGATCCCTGTGGCCGTAGAGGCCGGTTTAACAAAACTCCGCTTTGTCAGTAGAAGCTCTTTGTAAGCCCACACATGATGTAAAGGAACAGAGACCCCGGCTTTATTCAAGGCTCCGGTTTATTATATAATATATACATTGTCATAAATATGTACATAAGCGGAGCCTGTGGCTCAAGTATAATAAGGCCGAAGAAGAGCTATATTCCACGGCCGCTTGGTCTCCTCCTCCGATTTACGTGAGTCTTTATGCTCTCGAACATCACTGAGGTAGTATGACCCGTTGTGCAGATTCTTGCTGACCATAAAAGGTCCTTCCCAAGGTGGGGATAACTTGTGCATATTAGTCTGATCCTGGATGAGCTAGAGCACCAGATCACCCTCTTGAAAAGTTCTGGTCTTAACCCGGCGACTGTGATAACGTCGGAGATCTTGTTGATAAATCGCCGAACGTGCTGCTGCGAGATCACGCTCCTCATCTAAAAGGTCCAGTGAGTCCTGGCGTGCCTTCTCATTATCAGTTTCAACATAAGCTGCCACGCGGGACAAGTCGTGATGGATGTCACTAGGAACATCCGCCTCTGCTCCATAAACCATGAAGAAAGGCATGTAACCCGTAGACCTGTTAGGTGTGGTGTTGATGCTCCATAACACAGAAGGTAACTCCTCCACCAACAACTCGGCGTCTGCTTTAAAGGAACCATAAGCCGGGGTTTAATACCTCTCAAAATTTCTTGATTTGCCCTCTCAGCTTGACCATTAGACTAGGGGGTGAGCCACTGATGCTACATCAAGCCGGATGTTCTCACGTTGGCAAAATTCCTCCATCTCACCTTTTGACAGATTAGTACCATTATCAGTTATAATATTGTGTGGGAAACCAAACCAGAATGTCACCTTTTTGATGAATTGAACTGTCGTGGCTGCATCACACTTACTGACTGGCTCTGCTTCCACCACTTGGTGAACTTGTGAACTGCCACTAACAGGTGGGTCTTTTATCCTTGGATCTCTTAAAGGGTCCAACCATATCGAGCCCCCAAGTCGCAAACGGCCAAGTTATTGGAACCATCCTCAACTCCTGAGCTGGAACATGAGCGCGGCGTGCAAATATTTGACAACCATCGCACCTCTTGAATAAATCCTCAACATCTGCATGAGTTGTTAACCAATAGAAACCATGATGAAAAGCTTTAGCTACCAAAGATTTTGATCCGCCATGGTGACTACAATCCCCTTCATGGATTTCTCGCAAAATCTCACAACCCTCTTGAGGAGAGACACAACGCTGAATTGCCCCTGTGATGCTGTAACGATGTAACTCCCCGTTGATTATGGTCATTGACTTAGAACACCGGATTATCTGCCAGGCCGAGGTTTCATCCTCTGCTAACTCGCCCCGGCTCATGTAAGCCAAGTATGGGACTGTCCAATCCGGTATAACATGCAAAGCTGCTACCAATTGGGCCTCCGGGTCAGGAATAGCCAGCTCCTCCTCTGTTGGTATCTTGACGACGGATTATGCAATACGTTGAGGAAGACATTTGGTGGGACCGGTTTACGCTGAGAGCCAAGGCGACTTAAAGCGTCCGCCGCTTCATTCTTTTGCCGGTCTATATGGTTAACTTGATAACCCTTGAAATGACCAGCCACTATGTCCACCTCTCGTCGATATGCAGCCATGAGTGGGTCCTTAGAGTCCCAAGTGCCAGATACCTGTTGATCCACCAAATCCGAGTCATCGAAGAACTTAACCCGACTTAAGTTCATCTCCTTAGCCATCCAAAGACCGTGGAGTAAGGCTTCATACTCAGCTGCATTGTTAGTACAAGGGAACATTAAACAGAGAACATAGGAAAACTTGTCACCTCATGGGGAAGTTAATATGACTCCAGCCCCCGAACCCTCCAACTGTCTGGACCCATCAAAGTGAATAGTCCAATACGTGTTATCTGGATTTTCCTCTGGTGCCTGCAACTCTGTCCAATCATTGGTGAAGTCCATGAGTGCTTGAGATTTGATCGCTGTGCGAGGTGTGTATTTAATCCCGTGAGGTCCAAGCTCAATAGCCCACTTGGCAATCCGGCCAGTTGCTTCTCTGTTTTGAATGATATATCCTAGAGGGGCTTAACTGACCACTGTGATAGGATGACCCTGAAAATAATGATTGAGCTTCCGGCTTGCCATAAACACTTCATACACCAGCTTCTGCCAATGCGGATACCTCTGCTTTGATTCGATAAGCACCTCACTGATATAATAAACCGGCCGTTGAACCGGATATTCCTTTCCAGCCTCCTTGCGTTCCACAACAATAGCCACACTAACAGCCCTGGCATTAGCAGCCACATACAACAATAAAGGCTCTTTATCGATTGGAGCTGCAAGCACAGGTGGTTCAGCTAACTGCCTCTTCAGATCCTCAAACGCTTTATCAGCCGCATCGCTCCAGACAAAGTCATCCGTTTTCTTTAACATCTGGTACAAAGGGATAGCTTTGTCCCCAAGATGACTGATAAACCAGCTCAAATCCGCAATCCGGCTGGCTAAACGTTGAACGTCATTGATACACGCCGATTTAGCCAAAGACGTGATTGCTGAAATTTTTTCCGGATTAGCCTAATGCCCTTGTTTGATACCGGAAAGCCTAAGAGTTTGCCTGTCGGGACACCAAAGACACATTTGTTCGGATTGAGCATCATCTTGTAAACCCGGAGGTTATCAAAGGTTTCTCTTAAGTCATCTATCAATGTCTCCTCCTTCCTGGATTTTATCACAATATCATCCACATATGCGTGAACATTGCGCCCAATCTGTTTATGAAGACAATTCTGAACACAACGTTGATAAGTCGCCTAGGCACTCTTGAGCCCAAAGGGCATGGAGACATAGCAGAAGGCTCCAAAGGGAGTTATAAAAGTTGTTTTCTCCTGGTCCTTAACTGCCATTTTGATCTGATGATAACCAGAATAAGCATCCAGAAAACACAAACGGTCACAACCCGCCGTAGCATCAATAATCTGATCAATACGAGGGAGGGCAAAGGGATCTGCTGGGCAGGCCTTATTCAAATCTGTGTAATCCACACACATACGCCAAGTGCCGTTTTTCTTAAGGACTAGCACCAGATTAGCTAGCCACTCTGAGGTGAACTTATACCCCCCAACCTGAGGAGCCACCACTAAGGCTAGATGACCCGGATTGTCAACCCGGGGTGGGTGATCCTCTCTACTCCATAAAATGGGTTTCTCAGACAAGCACAAATACTGAGGCACAACCGGTTCAACAGAGTTCACGGCCCTCTTGTGAAGCTTCTGATCACGCTTGCACAAGCTAGTGGTGAAGACATGGTATTGCCCACTATTTAACTGCTTCGGATTTCTCTGATTACCCGACTGCTGCTGCTGCTGACTGCCCTGATGGTTATAACCTTCCTGGTTGCCCTGATTCCCCTGATTGTTATGGCCGTTTTGATTGCCTTGAAATCCTGAACCGGAGCTACCACCTCCATAACCTGGCCTATGAAAACCACCTCCTGAACCGCCGGGCGGGCCATTGTCATACTGAAACATATTGGAATTCTTGAATTCTCGCATGATATAACAATCCTTCCAAAGATGTGACACTGGCTTCTCCTTTGATCCATGCTTTGGACAAGGTTGATTTAACAGGCGCTCCAGATTGGGGCCTGAACCTCCGCCCCTCTGGGGCTGCTTGCCCTTACGACGCCGACTGTTATCCTGAGCATTGGTGTTAGCCACAAAGTCCAAACTATTGTCGGCCTTGCGTTTACCATTATTCCCATGACCTGTCGGGTTATGCTGCTACCCCTTGGTGTTGCCGTTTTTCTTTCCTTTCCCCGGTTTGTCCTCCTCTAAGTCAGGGTCTTTGGTATTATCTGAATTGGCATATTTAACTAAAGCGGCCATATGCGTTGACATATCATTGCAGTGACGTTTGAGCCTTCCTAACTTCTGTTTGAGCGGCAGAAACCGATAATTGCCCTCCAACGTTAACACTGCGGTATTTGCATTGATGCGATCCGACGAATGCAGAATAGCTGAGACCCGCTTCACCCAATGGGTTGTAGATTCCCCATCCTCTTGAACACAAGCGGCCAGGTCCACAATTGACATAGGTTGCTTACAAGTGTCCTTAAAATTCTGGATAAACCGGTGCTTTAATTCGGCCCATGATCCGACAGAGTTAGCTGGCAAGCTCTTTAACCAAGTACGAGCTGTCCCCTCCAACATCATGGTGAAGTATTTAGCACACACCGCTTCATCCACATCTAACATCTCCATTGCCATCTCGTAGCTTTCAACCCATGCCTCTGGTTGCAAATCGGCGGTGTAATTGGGCACCTTACGAGGGCCTTTAAAATCCTTGGGCAGTCGCACATTACGTAAAGCGGGGGTTAGACACGACACCCCCAAGGAACTAAAGACCACACCTGGCTCCACTGAAGCAGTAGGGTGAACCGGAGTGGGTTGACGAGCTCCATGCAGAGCTGCTAACTCGGCCTCTCAACCTGCACGACGATGATCCACCACATCCTGCGCATTAGCACCTCCACCTACCGGGTTGTGCCCTCGCGGTGAGTGACGGCGACGTGCACTGCTTGACACGACCGGTTCATCCTCAACATGCCTACTGTAACTCCGGCTCGGGCGGGGGGTGGAATGAATCCTCTCGCGACTATGTGAATAAGCCTGCTGCTGGTTTAAAGCTGTTTGAAGGAGCTCTCTGGCCCGTCATGCCTCAATCGCAACTGGTGACTCGCCGTCGGTTGGGAGGGCTGCCAATCGTGAAGCGGCGGCCACAATGTTGTCCAATGAGTTGGAGTAATGCCCCGGGGGCGTCGGAACTACTGTGGCACAATGTTGTTCTGATGAGGCGGGTCCATCGTGCGTGGCTGAACCGGCGCTCCTGTTCCTGGCACCTCTGTCCGGTTTAACACTGGTTGGTAACTAGTTCCTGCTCCTAGTGTGTTGAAGAGATTTCTTGGTTCCTAACCCGGCGGGAGATGCGATTGGTATCTTCTTCTCATGACTTCCTCTGAGGCATTCTGATCTAGCCTAAGCCGGTAGGCCTGAGCTTCTAACTCGGCCCGTTCTGTAGTCATCCTAGCGTTCTCTGCAGCTAGGTCCGCTTTAGCCTGAGTTATCTAATCCTTCACGTTTGCAATCTCTGCATTGTGTTGGTCCCGGGCTACTGCGTCCACCTCAGCGGCCATCAATGTTGCCAAAGTGTCGAACAGATCAGACAGAACTTGAGTTGGAGGCAGCGCAGAGCCCCTGCTCCCGCCGGCATTGCTGTCGCTGAACCGGAGAGCATTGCCGCGGCGGTTGATGAGTGGTGTGCTGATTGTGTACCGGCCATGAAGATAGCGACCCGGTTTGGCAGATCGAGGGGGTCCGGAATACTGTTGCCATCGGAACCTCCGCTAATCCGGCCGTCCTGCAACTGATACAGTGATTCGGTCTCTCCAGTTGAAGACTCGTCGTCAGAGCAGAAAACGGTTTCTCCATCAGACGTCGGTCCATCCTCATATTCCGCTCCATGGATGACACCTACGAAAACATGCCTTGCCGCGGGCTGAACCGGGGAAGGGCTAGCACGCTGAGCCATCTCGATGATGTCGGTGCAGGTGTCCGGCTCAGGGCCCGGTTCGCCGATCTTGCCGATGAAGACGTGAATCCCACCAAAGGGGACCCGGTACCCGTATTCGATTGAACCGGCCTCGGGACCCCATCCTGCATCGTCGATGTAGAGCTTGCCACGACAACTCTTTGTCATCCGGCCCACGGCGTATCCCTTGAGTCCATCAAAGTTGCCCTTCAAGAACTTGAAACCATCGTGCGATAGCCCCACGGTGGGCGCCAACTGTCGTGGGTTTGTCACGACAGATGTCCTTGTGAAAGGACTTAGTCGTGGAGCCATCGTTATGGGTTAGCTTAAAGGGGTTAAACCGGACAAGGGGACACGAGGGGTTTTATACTAGTTTGACCCCTTCGATGAAGGTAAAAGCCGACGTCTAGTTGTGATTGGTATTGCTAGGGTTTCAATGACCAAGGAGCAAATCTGCTTGCCTGGATCTCGAGTTGTTGTCTGTTGCCCTCAAACCGCGGCCGGGTCGTCCCTTTATATACACAGGCTGACGCCCGCCGGTTTACAGAGTCCCGAGGCCGGATCATAGAAGTGTCTGGCTCGGTCTCTATTCCTCTAACTTACAATACAAGTTACGCGATAGAGTCGGTTTACATCTACAGGCTTTAACCCGCCTTTGGGACTTGGCCCTTCGTAAAGCACCACCATCTTCACATCTTCATGGGCTTCTATATTCATGGAGCTAACCCGGCCACTCCTAGCCGGTTTACCTCCAGTAATCATATCCCCAATAGTACTCGAGTGTAGTACAGGCACGGAGCAGGCGTTACATGTCATCGTTTGAGAGGCAGACAGCAACGAGCTCGAGGTGCTTCAGTCGTGATAGAATAAGAGCGGGTGCGTCATTAAGGGGGGAATGGCAGTTCCTGAACTTGGCGACCCGTAGCGTGGGCGCGAGGCGGAGTGCGAACGTTGGCAGCGACCGCATATGCCCATCACCAAAAGTGAGCTCCTCGAGTTGATCTAGGGTTGGGGATCGGAACCAGTCATCAAGCTTGGCTCGGTCCTTGCCGTTGGAATAGAACTTGCCCATTCTAAGGCCTCTGGTTGGGCCAAGGTGACTGCCGAGGATCTTGGAGAATGCATCCAAGCTTTTGCGATAGCCATGGCAGAGCTCGTGGGTGTCGATGAGGTCGAGAGGGCTGGACTTCCATAGGGGGTGCCACCCCCGGGAAAGAACGAGCGTCCACGCCCCATATTTAATTGGGAGGAGGGATATGATGACTGTGAACATATCATCGGGGAGGCTGCTGATGAAGTCTAGGCCTGCTGGAGTCGCTTGCGGTTCTAGCTCGCCCCGCCTCCGCTTGTTGGCAGCCCCGTTCTCCACCTCCGGAGTCTCCTTGTCAGCAGCGCTTTCTGATAGAAATGGGAGCACAGGGAATATTTAGTTAAAATAGGGCAATAGAAAAGTGTATTGGTAATTAGAAGTTATTAGGTAGGAATATAGTAAGAAAAGGGAATAACGGTTGGTTGCTTAAATACTACACAATTCATTTGACATTGTTGGGTAAGTCAACAAGCAGATAGTTGAAAAGAAAACTTACTTCGAACAAAGTCTGGACGGATGATTTTGTCGGGGAAGTTAGCATATATCTCAAGACCAGGCCCTTTCATGTGCAGTGCAATTTTAGTGCCAACTTTCAGTACATAAAACTTAGAAATTTATTTCCAAAAGCTAGTGCCAAAATAGGACTCACCACGTTCATCAAGTCTTGCAGTAGCAACGATTGTAAATCCATGGTTTGTGTGCAGTATGACATCCGTGCAGTCTTGATGTATGTAAAGGGAAAGATTGTGCACTACATAATCTTTTGCATAGCAAGGGATGTAGTGCAGAAAACGGTAGGATTGTTAAAGAAAATATGGTAACATGCAAATATGAGCCCAAATTGAAAGAATTGTACAACAGTTGAAATCGAAGGACAAAAATCTATAATTAAACAGATAGGGTAAACATGATGTCATGGAAATATGGGAGTAATCGAAAGAACAATACATCATTAATTTGCCTAATATAGAAAGAAGAGGGGGGAAATCCCCTTTGACGTATATGGTGCATGTGGCACCTTTTATCCAAATGTAGCAATATTTAGATTATGTTCAGGAAAGTAGGCCATGCCAACCGATTTAGGGTGAGATTGAACATACCGCGCGCGTCCTCAAGTTATCTGGTACGGTGAGATGGAATCTCTAGCGGAGGTCGCAAAGTCCTGATGTGTCGGCGCACTGTACATTCTATGAATGAAAGAAAACCCTCAAAACAGCTCAAATAAAAATGAATTCATGGCGATTTCCGTCGGGTGATTAAAGGAGGCAGATGAACTGGTATAAGAGATGAGATAATATCTCATTAAATTAGTTACCTTGTCATCCATTAGAAAGAACCCTTAGTACGGCAGATTCCCCAACCGAGCAGAGCTGGGTCGACCGCGAGCAGCGTCGAGAAAGTCGATGGCGATAGGCGGCGGCAAGCAGAAGTGGCGAAATGCGGTGGGCTTTGCCGGCAGCCTGGCGGCGGCGGTAGGCGTTGAGCTAAGTGTTTACCGCCGCGATAGGCGATGACATGGCATAGACGTGGAGGAGCTTGTGTAGGTGTGAATGGGGGCTGGAGGGGGTGGCGGACTGGGTGAGGGTTTTTGTGACGTGGGGATGGTGAGGGTTTTCTTTTTTGAATTGGGTGGTGAGGGTTTTCTGTCTCACAAAGAATTTTGGAGGCGGCGGTTTGCTAGAGCGAACCATGTGTGATTGACGCAATAGGAAAAATGAAAGTCATTGCACACGGTTCCAATTTTGGGAACCGTGTGTGATTGACGTACTACCTCCGTCCTGGTTTATTGGCCCCCCTTTGTAATTTTGACAAAATGTTTAACTAAGAAATGTTTATGCATGTCACCAAAAATTATATCATTGAACACTATGCTCAAATACCTATCCAACGATATATTTTTGCTGACCTGCACTAACATTTTGTCAGTTAAACCTTTGGTCAAAATTTAACACAAATTACAAAGGGGACCAATAAACCAAGACAGAGGTAGATTCCATCAACCGAACTGGTTGCATCCATATCCCACGGTTAGACATAAGTAAACATAGATTAAACATACCCAGACATAGATAATAAGCGTACACGTACATAAGCATAGTTCAAACATAAGTACATAGTTCAACTGTCATTAAGCATAGCGTAGATACTTCGATCCATCCCACATCTCATCTCACATGCTGGCACGATCCTGAAGCTTCTCCAGGTACTCGGCGTATGCGCTGTGCACCACCCTGCGAGAATACTTCTGCTTGAAGGAGCCAATGGCCCGTCCTCTTGCATGTGTTAGAACACTTACATACACGTCATGAAGATTATGGTTGCAAAATGGGCATCGATAGCCGCCGTTCCAGGTCCTAATATGCCTGTTATGCATTCCCGCATAAACCTCCCTCAGGATTTGCCTCTTGTACCTCCTCTGGACATCTTCATCCTCGTTGTCCACATCGTCAGACAGCACCTATACAATTAGTAAAACAAATTTGGCATCAAATCAATGATTGCATGTCGTGAAGTAGGATTAGGAATTTATGGCTATTTATTTATACATATCCAGAAATTATGGTTTGATTTTTAAGCACAGTCGTCAAAATGTAGGTCATTCAAAATAATGGCACAAACATATGTAGGTCATTCAAAATCAATTGTCAAGTCCTGGCTAGGAATTATTAGCGCAAACACTAACCCTAGTTGGATTACTAGCAGAAATCATTTGCACAGATGAAACAACTAATCACTTATCACTTGTCCCATTCAAACAATCAATACACTACACGGATCTAATAAAACTTACTCAGATTTCATGGATTGGGAGAACATAACCATAGGATTTCTACTCCAGAAAGGGGGAGGCAGGAGTAACCAGAGAAACCATATGATCTATTTGACACATAAATGGGTATAGATGACTAACCAGCTTTCCGTCATCGTCGGAGTCGTCGCCGGACCGTCGTCGGAGTCATCGCCGGAGTGGTCGTCGGAGTCATCGCCGGGGTCGTCACCAGAGTCGGTGTGCAACTCCGCCTTCGGCTATGGAAGCTCGACGACATCACGATGCAGCGATAACTCGCCGGCGGTGACGGCAATGTAACACCCACGATGCGGCTATATCTCCCATGTGTCGAGGCACGACTTAGAGGCATAATGGTGGTTTAGTCGCAAGTGGGGTAATCTTCACACAATCCCATGTACTGAATAACAAAGGGATAAAGAGTTGGCTTACAATCGCCACTTCACACAATTAACATGTGAAACATACATCATCCAGAGTACAATCAAGGTCCGACTACAGAATCAAAATGAAAGAAGACAACCCCAAATGCTAGATCCCCGATCGTCCCAACTGGGCCCCACTACTGATCAACCGGAAAAGACATAAAACAAAGACCAAGATCTTCATCGAGCTCCCACTTGAGCTGGGTTGCGTCACCTGCACTGGTATCAACGGCACCTGCAACTGTTTGGAAGTATCCGTGAGCCACGAGGACTCAGCAATCTCACACCCGCGAGATCACGACTATTTAAGTTTATGTGTACGGTAGGATACGGTAATGAGGTGGAGCTGCAGCAAGCACTAAGCAAATATGGTGGCTACATACGCAAATATGAGCGAGAAGAGAAGCAACGCAACGGTCGAGAAGCTAGAAATGATCAAGAAGTGATCCTAAAACTACTTACGTTCAAACATAACACAAGAACCGCGTTCACTTGTAACGCCCTCGATGCGGTTATATCTCCTACATGTCGAAGCACGACTTAGAGGCATAACTGCATTGAAAGCAATGTCGCAAGTAAGGTAATCTTCACAACATCCCATGTAAATAAATAAAAGGGGAAAGGATACATAGTTGGCTTACACTCGCCATGTCATACAAATACAAGAATAACATTACAATCATCCAAAACACTCATGGTCCGACTACGGTACCAAAATAAAGATCAACCCCCACATGCGACAAAGTCCCCGATCGCCCCAACTGGGCACCACTACTGATCATCTGGGAAAGACACATAGTAACGACGAGAGTCTTTATCGAACTCCCACTTGAGCTCAAGCGCATCATCTGAAACGGTATCATCGGTCCCTGCATCTGATTTGGAAGTAATCTGTGAGTCACGGGGACTCAGCAATCTCACACCCCCGCGATCAAGACTATTTAAGCTTATAGGTAAGGCAAGGTATGATGTGGAGCTGCAACAAGCGGCTAGCATATATGGTGGCTAACCTATTCGCAAAAGAGAGCGAGAAGAGAAGGCAAAAGCACGGTCAAACAACTATGATCAAGAAGTGATCCTAGAACAACCTACGTCAAGCATTACTCCAACACCGTGTTCACTTCCTAGACTCCACCGAGAAGAGACCATCACGGTTACACACGTGGTTGATTCATTTTAATTAAGTTAAGTTTCATGTTATCTACAACCGGACATTAACAAATTCCCATCTGCCCATAACTACGGGCACGGCTTTCGAAAGTTCAAATCCCTGCAGGGCAGTCCCAACTTAGCCCATCACAAGCTCTCACGGTCAACGAAGGATATTCCTTCTCCCGAGACGTTCCGATCAGGCTCGGCATCCCGGTTACAAGACATCCTCGACAATGGTAAAACAAATCCAACAACACCGCCCGAATGTGCCGACAAATCCTGATAGGAGCTGCACATATCTCATTCTCAAGGCACACTCAGATTGTCCAAACTTCTGGTAGGCCAGCCCAGAGTTGCCCCTGGTGGCCACCGGCGGCTGATGAGGTGGACCAACACTCAGAGGAGCACTGGCCCAGGGGGGTTTAAATAAATATGACCCTCGGGCTCGGGAAACCCAAGGGAAAAAGAGGCTAGGTGGCAAATGGTAAAACCAAGATTGGGCATTGCTGGAGGAGTTTTATTCAAGGCGAACTGTCAAGGGGTTCCCATTATAACCCAACCGCGTAAGGACCGGAAAATCCGGGAACATAACACCGATATGACGGAAACTAGGGCGGCAAGAGTGGAACAAAACACTAGGCATAAGGCCGAGCCTTCCACCCTTTACCAAGTATATAGGTGCATTAGGATAAACAAGATAATATAGTGATATTCCAACAATAAACAATGTTCCAACAAGGAACGAGCTCCAATCTTCACCTGCAACTAACAACGCTATAAGAGGGGCTGAGCAAAGCGGTAACATAGCTAAACAATGGTTTGCTAGGACATGGTGGGTTAGAGGTTTGACATGGCAATTTGGAAGGCATGATAAGCAAGTGGTAGGTATCGTAGCATAGGCATAGCAAAAGAGCGAGCATCTAGCAAGCAAAGATAGAAGTGATTTCGAGGGTATGATCATCTTGCCTGCAAAGTTGTCAGAGTTGACTTAGTCCTCGTAAGCGAAATCAACGGGATCCTCGTTCACGAACTCGTCTCCCGGCTCTACCCAAACAAGAACAACAAGCAAACAGAACACAATCAACCACGTGCAATGCTCAAACAACATGATGCAATCATGGTATGATATGTGGGATGCGGTATATGATGCATATGCAAGATTTGACAAGGAATGATTTAACCTGGCCTCAACATGGAAATCCAAGAGTGCCACTGGAAAGGTGAGGTGATTTCGCTTGAAATCGATATAAATATTACCGGAATCGGATGCACGGTTTGGAAATGGCAAGCAAAACAAATATGGCACTGGTCTGCGATAATCAGCAAGTGACCAACTAAATGCATCAAGATAAATATGCTACAACACTCAAACATGACAACAAAATACATGGAAGGGATCCACTCATGATGCTTGACAAAAGATGAACACTGAGCTACGGCTAATTCATCCATTAAGAGGTTCAAACAAGCATGGCAAAAGTGCAAATGATAACAGGTTCCAGACATAGTGAAATTAACACAAGTCTAGAATTTATCATCAGGAAGCACACTTTAGAGCATGAAAACTACATGCTACAGGAACTTAACATGGCAAAGCAAAGCATGGCATGAAGATACTCAAAGCACTTAACAAAAGTCCCTTAGTGACCTTGAGCCAAAAGGTATTAGAAAATACAATTGCAAGCATTTGAACGTGGCAAAAACATAAACAGATCTCAGACTTAGTGAAAAACTGGAGCATGCAAATCAGTTAACGAGTAGACATGTTTATGAGCTCGATGCACTGACTACAGAGCATAGCATGACAAACTAAGCATACACCCATCAATAATACATGGCATAGGAGCTAGACATGGCAATAACAACAACATAGCATGCACAGATCAATAGCAACATCCTCGGCAAAATTGCTAAACATGTCCACAATCTGCCAGGATTCACGATATAGCAAAAGTAGAGCTCGATTGACTCAAGCTAGGATGCTCTATAAATGCAAACAAAGACATGGATGGATAGAGCACCACAATTTTAACAAAACATCCTTACTGATCATTCTCAAAAGAGGCACGTATCACTAGGAAATAACATGAACATTTGGCATAACGACAAAATCAGGACAAGGACTTGGTGAAATTCTAAGTCCCTGAAATCAGCATTACCGATTATGCTACTTTGCAAGCTTGTGATAGTCAACACAAGTATCACAAAAATACATGGCAAGCACCCATGTAAATATGGCATGGCATATAACAAAACTCATGTAGAGCTCAGGATCATAGCATGTACACATTAATCATGACAAAAATGACAAAAAGCTATTTGATGAAACAGATCTGACAAATTCACCACATAGCTCTCTTCCAACAGCATTTCAGGCACCAAGATGAGCTCAAATGAAAATGATGCGGTGAGATGAAATGATGTACTCATCGAGACGAACATTTTGATATGCTACACGCGTGAATCGGAGCTAAGGATGCAGAGTTACGACATGCCAAAGTTTGCAAAAAAATTAGGGTTTCAGGGGATAAAAGTCAATCGTCTCGAATCTGGATCTGGATCTGGCGCGCGACACTGTTCACCGGAGCGCGGACTTCGAGGCACCGCCGGAGTTAATGGAGATGGTCGTTGACGGAGTAGGAGGGAGAGGTGGCCGGGGTGCGCCGGCGACGAGGAGGCGGTGAGGAGGCGGCGCCGGTGACGAGGTGGCCGTGGGCGGCGCGGGCGCGGTCGCCGGAGTAGGTGGCGGCGCTCGCGGGCGGCGAGGAGCTTGCCGGCGAGAGCAGGTGGCGGGCGGCGACGCTGGTCGGATCAGGCGGTGGCCGACGTTGAGTCCGGGCGGCGGCGCGGCGTCGCCGGGCGACGGGAAGGAGGCGGCGGCGTCGGGCGTGGGGGCGCGGCCCAGGAGGTGACGGGGAGGGCCGGTCGTGGGCCAGGATGGGCCGCGGCGGCGGTGGAGGTCGGCGGGCCATGTGGCAGGCGGTGATAGGCGCGGAGGCGGTGGCGGACATGTCTGGTGCGGAGCGGACACGTCCGGCGCGCGGAGAGGAGCGGGGCTAGGGTTTAGGGGTGGAATGGATCCGGAATTTTCGGGGAGAGGTCCTTTTTATAGGTGGGAGGAGCTAGGAGGCTCCAAATTGAGCACGGTTTTTAGCCACGCGATCATGATCGAACGCTCTAGGTGATGGAGAGGGTTTAGGTGGGTTTTGGGCCAAATTGGAAGGGTGTTGGGCTGCAACACAAACGAGGCCTTCTCGGTCCCTCGGTTACCCGTTGGAGTATCAAACGAAGTCCAAATGGCATGAAACTTGACAGTCGGTCTACCGGTAGTAAACCAAGGCCACATGACAAGTCTCGGTCCAATCCGGAAATATTTAACCCCCACACAAGAAAAGAGGTAGAAAGGGGCACCGGAGGAGATAGGAGCGCCGGAATGCAAAACGGACAACGGGGAAAATGCTCGGATGCATGAGACGAACACGTATGCAAATGCAACGCACATGATGACATGATATGAGATGCATGACAAAGGCAACAACACATGGAGACAAAAACCCGACACCGAGGAAAATAAAATAACTTAGGCCAGAAACGGCAAGAGTTGGGATACGTATAAGGTAAATTACATCCACTTGACTTTGAGGAATTTGACTGACTTATTGTGAGTCTTGCGCTCCGTCTCTTCAAGAATAGCAACTGGGTGCTCATGATAAGGAAGGTCTTCTTGGAGATCAATATCTTTGAAGGTGACGGTGCAGTCAGGGGTCTTGAAGCACTTACGGAGCTGAGAGACATGGAACACGTCGTGCACATTTGCAAAGTTGGAGGGAAGCTCAAGTTGATAGGCGAGATCGCCTCTCTTGCTGACGATCTTGAAAGGATCCACCTATCTAGGGGCAAGCCTCCCTTTGATACCGAAGCGACGAGTACCTTTCATTAGAGAGACGCGGAGGTAAACATGGTCTCCGATCTCGAAAGCCAAATCATGATGCTTACTATCATAGTAGCTCTTCTGGCGCGATTGCGCTGCTTTGAGGTTATCACGAATGACTTTGCACATCTCCTCTGCCTCTGTGATCAAGTCATTTCCATGAAGTTGATGTTCACCGGTCTCTGACCAGTTAAGAGGAGTACGACACTTCCTGCCATAGAGAATTTCAAATGGGGCCTTGCCCGAACTCGCTTGAAAGCTGTTGTTGTAGGAAAACTCGGCATATGGAAGACAATGTTCCCACTTCATACCGAAAGAGATAACGCAAGCCCTGAGCATATCTTCAAGAATCTGATTGACATGCTCGACTTGACCGCTAGTTTGAGGATGAAAAGCTACGCTGAAACGGATGTTGGTGCCCATGGCCTTCTTAAAAGAATCCCAGAACTTGGAGGTAAAGATGCTGCCACGATCTGAAGAAATCAACTGCGGAATGCCATGCAAAGAGACAATCCGAGAGGTATAAAGCTCTGCCAATTGAGTTGCAGTGATAGACTCTTTGATAGGCAGGAAATGAGCCACTTTAGTGAGTTTGTCGATGACAACGAATATAGCATCATTGCCACGCTTGGACTTTGGAAACCCAGTCACGAAGTCCATCTCAATGTGGTCAAACTTCCATTCTGGAATGGCAAGAAGTTGGAGGAGACCAGCTGGTCCTTGGTGTTCTGCCTTCACTCTTCTGCAGACATCACATTCATTCACGAACTAAGCAATCTCGCGCTTCATTCGAGTCCACCAATACGCCTGCTTGAGGTCCTGGTACATCTTCGTGCTTCCAGGGTGGATGGAGAGGAGTGAATTGTGAGCCTCGTTCATAATGACTTTACGAAGGTCACCTTTAGGCACAACAATGCATCCTCAAAGAAGAGAGTATCCTTGTCATCAAGACGATAGCACTTGTACTTGGATTGACTCTTGGCAATCCCAATCTTCACCTTCTTCACCATAGCATCAAGAAGTTGAGCCTCGCGAGTCTGATCTTCCAAAGTAGGAGAGACTTGAAGGTTGGCGAGGAAACCTTGAGGAACAACTTGCAGATTGAGTTTGCGGAAAGCTTCACAAAGCTCGGGTTGGTAAGGCTTGAGAATCAAACTGTTGCAGTAAGCCTTCCTACTCAATGTGTCAGCAATTACATTGGCCTTTCCTGGAGTATATTCAATGCTCGGATTATACTCTTGAATCATTTCGACCCAACGAGTCTGCCTGAGGTTGAGATTAGGCTGAGTGAAGATGTACTTGAGACTCTTGTGGTCAGTGAAGATGTCCACTTTTCTTCCCAATAGGAGATGTCTCCAAGTCAAAAGAGCATGCACAACTGCCGCCAACTCGAGATCATGAGTGGGGTAGTTCTTCTCGTTGGGCTTCAACTGGCGAGAGGTATAAGCCACAACTTTCTTCTCTTGCATCAACACTGCACCAAGACCTTGAAGAGAGGCATCGCAGAAGACCTCGAACGGTTTGGATTCATCAGGAGGAGTCAGAACTGGAGCAGTGACTAATTTCTCTTTCAGGGCGTTGAGAGCGATGTCACATTCACGAGACCAAAAGTACTTCACGTGCTTCTGGAGAAGGTTGGAAAGAGGCTTCGCGATCTTTGAGAAGTTCTCAACGAACCTTCGACAATAGCTTGCGAGACCAAGGAAGCTGCAGAGTTGCTTCACGTTCTGAGGTGGTTCCCAATTCAGAATTGCAGACACCTTCTCAGGATTCACCGCTATGCCCTTGGCAGAGATGATATGTCCAAGATAGAGAACCTCATCGAGCCAAAACTCGCACTTAGAAAACTTGGCGTAGAACTGATGTTCTCTGAGCTTATCGAGCACCAAACGCAAGTGCTTGGATGATCTTCCTTGTTCTTGGAAAAGACCAAAATGTCATCGAGGTAGACCAAGACGAAGTCATTTGTGTAAGGGTTGAAGATGAAGTTCATCATGCAAGAGAAAGTTGGAGGAGCGTTGACGAGGCCAAAAGACATGACATTGTATTCATATGAACCATAGCTTGTTCTGAATGTCGTCTTGGGGATATCTTGCTCACGAATTCGAATCTGGTGATAGCCCATACGGAGATCAAGCTTGGAGAATACTTGAGCACCTTTGAGTTGTTCAAACAGCTCGTTGATGTTGGGACGTGGGTACTTGTTCTTTATAGTCTTCTTGTTCAATGGACGATAGTCAACACAAAGTCAGTCTGTTCCATCCTTCTTCTTCATAAAAAGAACTCCACAACCCCATGGAGAAGAACTAGGTCGGATGAGACCCATTAGGTCTTGAATATCGAGTTGCTTCTTCAGCTCCTTCAACTCTTCAGGTCCAAGCTTGTAAGGACATTTGCAAACAGGTTCCGTGCCAGGCTCAAGATCGATGACAAATTCAACTGGCCGGTGTGGAGGCATTCCTGGAAGCTCTTCTGGAAAGACGTCTTGATATTCGCAAATGACTGGAATTTGAGAGATGGCATCCAGTTCACCCTTCTCATTGAGAGAAAACAGACGGATGGTATTATCCCGAGCGGCAAAGACAATTACATCCTTAGACGAATGAGTCAATTGAATCTGCCTGGCGGCACAATCGAGGTGAGCCTTGTGCTTAGAAAGCCAGTCCATTCCAAGAATAAGATCAATATCCGAGTTACCAAGGACCATTGGAGAAGCCAGAAACTTGAAATCACCCATCATGATAGAAACATCCGGAATCTCGTAGTTTCCGAGCAAACATTTACCCAGTGAGACAACTGCTAACGGTTTATGCAAAACTTGAGAAGACAACTCATGCTTAGATGCAAAAGGTCTCGATATGAAACAATGCGATGCACCAGGGTCAAAAAGTACTTTTGCAGGAACATCGTTAACAGGAAGGTTACCCATGATGACATCTGACGAGTCCTCTGCCTGAGCTGCGTTCATCAACTTGACCTTGGCGTGCTTGGGGTTATGCTTGACCATGGCTGTACTTGCCGATCTCACAGGAGGAGGAGGAGGGAGACGCCTCTGATTGAAGCATTTGTTGTCATAGTGACCCTTCTGTTGGCACTTGTTGCACATGATCTCCGAGAGCGGACAGTGATACGGAGCACTTGATCTTGGAGCTTGAGACGAAGTCTTGTTCTGAAAGCCAGGGTTGGGTGGGTGGGAAGATCCACTGCCACCTTTGCTCTTCTGATGATAAGGTTGACGGAACAGAGGAGGAGGAAGCCAATACTTCTGCTGCTTAGCCACTTGATTTGAGGAAGAAGGAGTTGCATCTCTGACTCGCTTCTTGGAAGCATCGCACTTTAGTTGAGCAGTCTCTTGCTTCATTGCCATGTTGTAAAACTCATCATACCTCTTGGGCTCAAAGAGGACGAGAGCTAGCTGGATTTCTTCTCTGAGACCACCCCTGAACTGGTATATCATGCTCTTCTCATCAGGGACGTTTTTCTTAGAAAAACGGGCGAGCTTCTGAAATATGATGTTGTACTGGTAAACAGACATAGTGCCTTGCTTCAGGTTGTGGAATTCCTCACGCTTGCTTTCAACCACACTTTGAGGAATATGATGAGCTTTGAAGTCTTGACGGAATTCATCCCAGGTAATTGCACGGCCTCCTCTAGAATCTTTGTACTGCTGAAACCACTCTGCAGCTTGGTCTTTGAGTTGGAAGGAGGCGAACTTGACAAAGTCCTCAGTCCTGACGTTACTGCACTCAAAATGCTTGCATATGTCCACGAGCCAATCATCAGCGTCTATTGCCTCAACACAATTGCTGAAGGACTTTGGCTGGTTAGCAAGGAACTGGTTGAGTGTAGCAAACTGATTCTGATTGTTGCCATGGCCCTGGTTCCCTTGGTTGCGCTCTTGAAGAAGTTGCATGATCAGCTGCCTGTTTGCATTGGTAGCGGCCATCACAGCTTGCCATGCCTCCGAAGGTGGAGGTGGTGGTGGCGGATCCTGATTCTGATTCTGATTGTTGCCCTTAGTGGGAGCCATCCTGAAGAGGGTGACATCCGTTAGCATATTGACAGGCAAAAATCCAAGCTGAATCGAACGGATTGAAATTTGCAACATATAGTCTTCACATCCGAACAAAATGAACGAATGCATTCCGATTGAAATGGTCACATATCCATAAATTGAGGAGCCACTTAGAATTGGGATAGAATAAAAACAACAAGGTACGGACAAGAACGAATACTTGGTGAGGATTACCCAAACCCAAACCAAATATCCACGGAAGAAGAACTAGAGCTACAAGAATTCCCACCTATGAAACTCCCGAACATTTCCGGTTATGCAATCAGGTGTTGGGGATACAGGGGAAGCATAATATCTCACCCAAATCTAGCAAATCCTACATCCAGCTGTATCCATCCTTCAACACATAACCGAGAAACCTTGGGGAATCATTTACCTCAACCTTCGAAAAGCATCTGTTATACAAGTTATGGCAATACTCCCGAACTCCCGCCCCAGTACTGGGTGGCGTCGGGGTTATCTCACCAACAACTGCATAAAAGATATTTTCGATGTCGGCGAAACTCAGGTATTCCAGAATCTCAATGATAAAATTGTGACGACAACACCTCGGAGCTCAACTCCCCGGGATAATTCCACAACCCCTAAATGACAGGAGGCACCAAGGACAATGTTCTCGTCACAAATCGATCGAAACGATTCCAAGATACCCGCATGATCCTAAAAAAAATTAGTGAAATTTGAGAAGACAAGAGTCAAAACTCTACGTCAAGATGCCTCACCAGAGCGATGAAAGGACTAGGGAGTAAAAAGAATTCCTAACTCTCTGATATATATAATTCCTAAATGACTCAAAACATTTTTCTAGACTCAACAACGCCAACGATTCGATCAAGCAGGGGGCTCCTAAGGTCGGGGAAGGCTTTGATTACCAACTTGTAACGCCCTCGATGCGGCTATATCTCCTACGTGTCCAAGCACGACTTAGAGGCATAATCACATTGAAAGCAATGTCGCAAGTAAGGTAATCTTCACAACATTCCATGTAAATAAATAAAAGGGGAAAGGATACATAGTTGGCTTACACTCGCCACGTCATACAAATACAAGAATAACATTACAATCATCCAAACCACTCATGGTCCAATTACGGTACCAAAATAAAGATCAACCCCCACATGCGACAAAGTCCCCGATCGCCCCAACTGGGCACCACTACTGATCATCTGGGAAAGACACATAGTAACAACGAGAGTCTTCATCGAACTCCCACTTGAGCTCAAGCGCATCGTCTGGAACGGTATCATCGGTCCCTGCATCTGGTTTGAAAGTAATCTGTGAGTCACGGGGACTCAGCAATCTCACACCCTCGCGATCAAGACTATTTAAGCATATAGGAAAGGCAAGGTATGATGTGGAGCTGCAACAAGCGACTAGCATATATGGTGGCTAACCTATTCACAAAAGAGAGCGAGAAGAGAAGGAAAAAGCACGGCGGAACAACTATGATCAAGAAGTGATCCTAGAACAACCTACGTCCAGCATTACTCCAACACCGTGTTCACTTCCCGGACTCCACAGAGAAGAGACCATCACGGTTACACACGCGGTTGATTCATTTTAATTAAGTTAAGTTTCATGTTATCTACAACAGGCATTAACAAACTCCCATCTGCCCATAACCGCGGGCACGGCTTTCGAAAGTTCAAATCCCTGCAGGGGAGTCCCAACTTAGCCCATCACAAGCTCTCACGGTCAACGAAGGATATTCCTTCTACCAAGACATTCCGATCAGGTTCGGCATCCCGGTTACAAGACATCCTCGACAATGGTAAAACAAATCCAGCAACACCGCCCGAATGTGCCGACAAATCCCGATAAGAGCTGCACATATCTCGTTCTCAGGGCACACTCAGATTGTCCAAACTTCCGGTAGGCCAGCCCAGAGTTGCCCCTGGTGGCCACCGGCGGCTGACGAGGTGGACCAACACTCAGAGGAGCACTGGCCCGGGGGGGTTTAAATAAAGATGACCCTCGGGCTTGGGAAACCCAAGGGAAAAAGAGGCTAGGTGGAAAATGGTAAAACCAAGGTTGGGCATTGTTGGAGGAGTTTTATTCAAGGCGAACTGTCAAGGGGTTCCCATTATAACCCAACCGCGTAAGGAACGCAAAATCCAGGAACATAACACCGATATGACGGAAACTAGGGCGGCAAGAGTGGAACAAAACACTAGGCATAAGGCCGAGCCTTCCACCCTTTACCAAGTATATAGGTGCATTAAGATAAACAAGATAATATAGTGATATCCCAACAATAAACAATGTTCCAACAAGGAACGAGCTTCAATCTTCACCTCCAACAAAGAACGCTATAAGAGGGGCTGAGCAAAGCGGTAACATAGCCAAACAATGATTTGCTAGGACATGGTGGGTTAGAGGTTTGACATGGCAATTTGGTAGGCATGATAAGAAAGTGGTAGGTATCGTAGAATAGGCATAGCAAAAGAGCGAGCATCTAGCAAGCAAATATAGAAGTGATTTCGAGGGTATGATCATCTTGCCTGCAAAGTTGTCAGAGTTGACTTGGTCCTCGTAAGCAAACTCAATGGGCTCCTCATTCACAAACTCGTCTCCCGACTCTACCCAAACAAGAACAACAAGAAAACAGAACACAATCAACCACGTGCAATGCTCAAACAACATGATGCAAACATGGTATGATATGCGGGATGCGGTATGTGATGCATATGCACGATTTGACAAGGAATGATTTAACCTGGACTCAACTAGGAAATCCAAGAGTGCGACTGGAAAGGTGAGGTGATTTTGGTTGAAATTGATATAAAGATCACCGGAATCGGATGCACGGTTTGGAAATGGCAAGCAAAACAAATATGGCACCGGTCTGCGATAATCAGCAAGTGACCAACTAAATGCATCAAGACAAATATGCTACAGCACTCAAACATGACAACAAAATAAATGGCAGGGATCCACTCATGATGCTTGACAAAAGATGAACACTGAGCTACGACTACTTCATCCATTAAGAGGTTCAAACAAGCATGGCAAAAGTGCAAATGATAACAAGTTTCAGACATAGTGAAATTAACACAAGTCTGGAATTTATCATTAGGAAGCACACTTTAGAGTATGAAAACTACATGCTACAGGAACTTAACATGGCAAAGCAAAGCATGGAATGAAGCTACGCAAAGCACTTAACAAAAGTCCCTTAGTGACCTTGACCCAAAAGGGATCAGAAAATACAATTGCAAGCATATGAACATGGCAAAAACATAAACAGATCTCAGACTTAGTGAAAAACTGGAGCATGCAAATCAGTTAACGAGTAGGCATGTTTACGAGCTCGATGCACTCACTACAGAGCATGGCATGACAAACTAAGCATACTCCCATCAAGAATACATGGCATAGGAGCTAGAAATGGCAAGAACAACAACATAGCATGCATAGATCAATAGCAACATCCTTGGCAAAGTCGCTAAACATGTCAACAATCTGCCAGGATTCACGATATAGCAAAAGTAGAGCTAGATTGACTCAAGCTAGGTTACTCCATAAATGCAAACAAAGACATGGATGGACAGAGAACCACAATGTTAACAAAACATCCTTACTGATTATTCTCAAAAGAGGCACGGATCACTAGGAAACAACATGAACATATGGCATAACGACAAAGTCAGGACAAGGACTTAGTGAAATTCTAAGTCCCTGAAATCAGCATTACCAATTACGCTACTTTGCAAGCTTGTGCTAGTCAACACAGGTATCACAAAAATACATGGCAAGCACCCCTGTAAAGATGGCATGGCATATAACAAAACTCATGTAGAGCTCAGGATCATAGCATGCACACATTAATCATGGCAAAAATGACAAAAAGCTATTTGATGAAACAGATCTGAGAAATTCACCATATAGCTCTCTTCCTACAGCATTTCGGGTACCAAGATGACCTCAAATGAAAATAATGCAATGAGATGAAATAATGTACTCGTCGAGATGAACATTTTGATATGCTACACACGCGTATCGGAGCCACGGATGCAGAGTTACAACATGCCAAAGTTTGCAAAAAACTTAGGGTTTCAGGGGATAAAAGTCAACCGTCTCGAATCTGGATCTGGATCTGGCGCACGACACTGTTCACTAGAGCGCAGACTTCGAGGCACCGCCGGAGTTAATGGAGACGGCCGTCGACGGAGTAGGAGGGAGAGGTGGCCGGGGTGCGCCGGCGATGAGGAGGCGGCGCCGGCGACGAGGTGGCCGCGGGCGGTGCGGGCGCGGGCGCCGGAGTAGGTGGCGACGCTCACGGGCGGTGAGGAGCTCGCCGGCTGGAGAAGGTGGCGGGCGGCGACGTTGGTCGGGTCGGGCGGTGGCCGGCGTTGAGTCC
>NC_041384.1:347928325-347944468 GCF_002162155.2 Triticum dicoccoides | reverse complement strand
CCGGGCGACGGGAAGGAGGCGGCGGCGTCGGGCGCGGGGGCGCGCCCCAGGAGGCGACGGGGAGGGCCGGTCGCGGGGCGGGACGGGCTGCGGCGGCGGTGGAGGTCGGCGGGCCACGTGGCAGGTGGTGATAGGCGCGAAGGCGGTGGCGGACGCATCCGGTGCGGAGCGGACACGTCCAGCGCGCGGAGAGGAGCGGGGCTAGGGTTTAGGGGTGGAATGGATCTAGAATTTTCGGGGAGAGGTCCTTTTTATAGGTAGGAGGAGCTAGGAGGCTCCAAATTGAGCACGGTTTTCGGCCACGTGATCGTGATCGAACGCTCTAGGTGATGGAGAGGGTTTAGGTGGGTTTTGGGCCAAATTGGAAGGGTGTTGGGCTGCAACACAAACGAGGCCTTCTCAGTCCCTCGGTTACCCGTTGGAGTATCAAACGAAGTCCAAATGGTACAAAACTTGACAGGCGGTCTACCGATAGTAAACCAAGGCCGCATGACAAGTCTCGGTCCAATCCGGAAATGTTTAACCCCCACACACAAAAAGAGGTAGAAAGGGGCACCGGAGGAGATAGGAGCGCCGGAATGCAAAACGGACAACGGGGAAAATGCTCGGATGCATGAGACGAACACGTATGCAAATGCAATGCACATTATGACATGATATGAGATGCATGACAAAGGCAACAACACACGGGGACAAAAACCCGACACCGAGGAAAATAAAATAACTTAGGCCAGAAACGGCAAGAGTTAGGATACATATAAGGTAAATTACATCCGGGGTGTTACATCACTTCCGGGACTCCGCCGAAAAGAGACCATCATGGCTACACACGCGGTTGATGCATTTTAATGAAGTCAAGTATCAAGTTCTCTACAACGGGACATTAACAAATTCGCATCTGCCACATAACCGCGGGCACGGCTTTCGAAAGTTCAAAACCCTGCAGGGGTGTCCCAAATTAGCCCATCACAAGCCCTCACGGTCAACGAAGCATATTCCTTCTTCCGGGAAGACCCGATCAGTCTCGGAATCCCGGTTACAAGACATTTTGACAATGCTAAAACAAGACCAGCAAGACCGCCCGATGCGCCGACATCCCGATAGGAGCTGCACATATCTCGTTCTCAGGGCAACACCGGATGAGCACTCCGTACAACTAAAATCAGCCCTCAAGTTTCCCCAAGGTGGAGCTGCAAAGGACTCTAGTTCGGACCAACACTTAGAGAAGCACTGGCCCGGGGGTTAAAATAAAGATGACCCTCGGGTTGGCTAACCCAAGGGAAGGGTAATAGGTTGTCAGGCAAATGTAAAACCAAGGTTGGGCCTTGCTGGAGGAGTTTTATTCAAAGCAAACTGTCAAGGGGTTCCCATAACACCCAACCACGTAAGGAATGCAAAATCAAGGAACATAACACCGGTATGACGGAAACTAGGGCGGCAAGAGTGGAAAAAAACACCAGGCATAAGGCCGAGCCTTCCACCCTTTACCAAGTATATAGATGCATTAATTAAAATAAGAGATATTGTGATATCCCAACATATCCATGTTCCAACATGGAACAAACTTCAGCTTCACCTGCAACTAACAATGCTATAAGAGGGGCTGAGCAAAGCGGTAACTTAGCCAACCAACGGTTTGGTAGGAAAGGTGGGTTAGAGGCTTGACATGGCAATATGGGAGGCATGATATAACAAGTGGTAGGTAGCGCGACATAGAGATAGAACGAACAACTAGCAAGCAAAGATAGAAGTGATTTCGAGGGTATGGTCATCTTGCCTGAGATCCTACAAGGAAGAAGAACGAGTCCATTAAGAAGACAAGCGGACGTAGTCGAACGAATCCTCATAGCTCCGGAATGAAACCGAAGCTAATGAGAGAAGCAACCCGGAAAGAAGCAAGCAACATAGTAAACAACCATCACATAAACATGGCATGATGCACAACCAAGTATGATGCATGTCCGGTTTAATGAGGCATGGCATGTCAAAGTGCACAAACAATACTACAAGTTAATTGGAGCTCAATATACAACGAGTTGCACATTGACGAAACACCACATGACTTATTTAGTTATCTCTCGGTTATGTACCCAACAATATTAAATGTTGTTAAACATGGCAAGAGGTGAAGCATAAGTAAACTACACATTTTAGGAAAGTTTAAATGAGGCCAGAACAACAAACAACAAGTCTGGAAAAATCCCCATGTGCATATTTTAAAAGTTGCTATTGTTCTGCCCTATACACAATTTTAGAGTTGTTAAACATGCAAAGTAATGCCACCGCGTTAATCTATGCATTTTTCTACTCCATTTACATATAAAGTTTATTAAATTTGGAGCTACGATTATTAAGTCATGAAATAAAGCATTTTAACATGGCATTTAAGCAAAATTAAACAAACAGCAAGTTTGAACATGTTTAACATGGATAAAAGTTGCAAATTATGAAACTAGACAAAATTCTGAGCATTTTACATATATGACATGTACTATTTGGATGCGTGGATATTTAGTTATTCACAAATCGAAATGATGGCATTTCTGTAAATAAGAATGCACTAGAAAATGCTAAAATACATAGACAGGAAAAAAATATGCACGGGCCGGATTGCAACACAGTGCAGCGGCCTAGAAGCGAATGAGGCCTCAGTGGCTGTGGGTGTGTGCGGGCAAAAGAAAAAAATGAAAACAAAGGGGAGTGGGTTTCTAACCCAGGATCTCCTGCAGGTTTGACACCATGGTGAACCAGTCGAGCTAGGATGCAAGTGTGATGTAGGATGGGTTCAGCACTAGATGGCACGTCCTTTGGGACTATTCTGAACTGAAGAATCACGAACAGATAGCAAAACCGAAAAGATTATAGAGGCGCCTGGGATCTGAACCCAAGATCCCCTGGACATATTCGTGGTGCGCTAGCCACTGCGTAGCTGTAGAACTACTGTACAAATAGGGATTCAGACTTAGACACACGGAAGAAGGACGAGCCTTTCTTCTACATGGCGGACGACTATCCCTCGCCGGCGATAGGAACAAGCAGCGGCGACTGCTGCGGCCATCACGCACTGGCGGGAGTGCGGAAAAGGCTTGCGGTGGCTGTGGTGGGACGTGTGTAATTATGCAGGAAGGGCATGAGCGCGTGGAGCTGCAGTAGCTTGCGCGTGCGCGCGCGCAGAGGGAGCAGAGCAGCCTCGTCGGTGACCAAAGTGACGGCGGAGACCATCGGAGCAGAGGAGCACCGGTGGGGGGTGCGGGTGTACACAGGGATGCTGGCGTGCGCGCGAGGGAAGAGCGGCAAGGAGAAGCAGGGCAAGCGGCAGCAAGACCTGCTCGAGCACGAGCATGGCTCAGCTCGGGCGATGGCGACGTGAGGCAATCGGCGAAGCTGCCGGGTGCAGCGGCGAGTGTGCGCGTGGTGCAGTGGAGCGTGAGGGGCTCGGGTTTTGGGTGTGTGCGTGTGTGTGCATGTTGTGGAGGCGTTGAGTGTAGGTGCTCGCGTGCATGGCCATGGCATGGATCAGGCGAGGCCTACGGGTGTTCAAACATCCAGAGGAAGAAACAGAGAGGAATGGGCGTTACCCAGCTCACCATAGTGCACTGCGAGGTCGACGGAGATGCGCCGGAGACGACGGGAGGGAGCTCTGAACTTGGCAAAATTTCTGCCCGTGGGGGAAGAGGAAGCAGAGGAGGAAGACGGTGATGAACTTGGCGTCTCCGACCATGGATCACAGTGGGAACAGGTTCATGGAGGCGTCGCGAGGATGGAGAGGTACCGCCGAGCGGAGCTACGCCGGAGACGAGCTTCGGCCCGTCCCAGACATGGCGTCGGGGGCGGAGGAAGCAGCGTTTGGTTGCCCGCTTACCTGTTGGCGGCGCGGAGGAGGGAAGGAGGAGGAACGAGGAAACCCTAGGGGATCGCAACGACGGCTAAATAGGAGGGAGGAAGGGCGGACGTGGAGCTCGGGCGTCCACGGTGGCCATGTGCAGCGTGGTGCTCTGTTTTACTGTGGGAGATGAAAAACCACGCGAGGTGGAACAAAAGGTGAGGTTGGAGGGAATGACAGGCGGGCCCGGAGGTGTGCATTGAGCAAACTTACCAAGGGGAGGGGAGCAGAGGTCAGACATGGGCTGGGCTAAGGTGGCTACTGCTGGGCTGCGCTGAAAGTTGGGCCGCTGCTCTCTCTCCCTTCTCCCATTTCTTTCCTTTCAACTATTTTACTAGGCAGTAAAATACCAAGGAAAACCCAGGGAGTTAGGGGAGGGGCATGAGAGATATAAGAATATCCCCAAGATGCTGAAATTATGCACTATTTGAAATAACTTGTTTGGGCATTTTTTAGAGAAAGAAAATTATCGCAAGTTTGAATTAGATTCAAACTTGAGGCAATTTTGATTCCAACCAAATCAAGTCCAAAAGAGCTGAAAATTTGAAAGAGAGGTTGTCGTCATGGTGTAGGGAATATAGAAATATAGTGAACATTAATCTAGAGCAGAAAATGCCACTAGAGAAATAATTGAAAGAAAGGGAAAAGGAGATGTTTGGATGGGATAGATACTTGGGTGAACTTGATGAATTGTTGCTGGTATGTGCATGGAACAAAAATGAGGTGGATATAAGAATAAGAGGGGTTCATACAAGAACACATAACAAAACTTAAGTATGCAAACCAAGGCATGATGATCATGATGCAATGCAAAAAAAATGACAAGGCACTCAACATGATCATGGCATAAACATATAGGAATGAAAAATGTGAAACAATTATGATAATGCAACAAACATAATAAACACATGACGACAACAAAAACATGGAAGGCGTCTGGAGCGTCGGTCTTGGGGCGTCACAACTCTCCTCCACTACAAGAGGATCTCGTCCCGAGATCTAGGATGGCACCTGAGAGAAACAGAAGAGGAAGAGAATAGGTAAAACTAAGTTTCTTCTTGTACAAACGAGTGAAACCAATGAACCTTGATTGGTTAAAAAAATTTGAGAAAAGAATTCAACGGCGATGAACAAAGTTGAAAATACTCTGTTAGAAAAGAGGAACAAGGAACATTGCAAAAACTTGGGGTTGCAAAGACATGAATGAAGAGCTTTAGCGGTTGAAACGGAATAAGCAAGGAATGACAACGAAAGAATGCAGGCAGCACTCCGGTAGAAAAGAGTAGCAAAACTTAATAAGTTGAAAGAACTTGAATGAGAGCACAACACTCCGGTTAAATGGATAAGCAAGGAAAAGAACATGATCTTCACAATCTGAGATGATGAGTTAAGAGAGCAACATCACAATGCCTCCGGAAGGAAGAATAGAAGATATATCATTGGAATAACAAAATGGAGAAGAAAATGACAACTTCTGCCACAAATGAGCTTGGAAAACACCCTTCCAAGAAAGTTATAACGGAGTTGTTGAAAAAACAACGATGAAACGGATAAGCTTATAGTGGGCTTATGGAAAACATCTCAAAACTGAGGTGGAATTCTGCCACTAACGGAATCAATTGCTTGCTTGAGAGCAATGAAGAGGTGAAAACCTCTTCACCGAGATATAGGAAGCAGAAGATTGGATCATTGATAAGCACCACAATTGCAACCCTCCTTAAGATAGGCTTTAGGTGAAATATAACCCAAGATAACTCCAATGAAGAGATTGATGGATTGAAAAGAGCTCCTGCTCGAAGAAAATTGATGGGTTTAACTATCTCATTCTTGACAACTGTTGAATCATGACACACGAAGGGAAATTGTCAAGAGTGACATAACACCACCTCAAAAGATAAGGTCGAAAGAATTGCACTTTGGAATGCAAGATGAAGAATGCTTGAACTCCTCAAAACAAGACATGTGTTGAACACAATGTTTATTTTAGAGTATAACTTGGTGGATCTTAGCTTCGAGAGAAATCTTGAAGAACAATTGAAGAATGAAATGAATCCTTGATGAAAAAGCATGTGGAGCCTCCATGAAGAACTCCGGTAATAAAAGGATGATAGAAAGAAAGAGAAGTTGAAAACACAAGGTGAAGCCTTGCAATGATTTAAAAGGAGCTTCGTGACGATGTAACCGAGAAAACTTGGAACTCCAGAAAAGAAATATGAGCAATTGAAACCAAGAATTTTGATGAACCTTCGAAATAAGGAATTGAATTTACTCGATGAAACAAGAATAAGAATTACATTATGCTTATCCTTCACCAATTTAAATTGATGACAAGCAACGGATTTGGCATACTACTTATTCTAGTAGAAAGGATTAAGAGAGATATAGCACAAACTTGAGAAGGTCTTCCACGAACCACAGGTAGGATTTGGAAAGCACAAATGCATAGATACGATAACAACAGAAGCGGAATGTTGGACGAACCACCATAAGAATTGAAAATGAATGTAGCAAACGCACAATTCATCGGGAAGAATTGGAAAATGAATGAAGATACTTGCTAGCATTTAGATACATGAGAACGAAGAGATCCTGAACTGATTAGAGGATATTTGAACGATGCACCGGTAAGATTTGAAGAACGGGGGCTAAAATCTAGAATGGATAATCCGAAATGATGGCCTTCAGAGAATCAAGATGAAAAGACTCCTGAATTGCTCCGAAAGGGTGAAAAGAATTCTCACAATCGAAAACAATTATGAGAGGATGGAAACAAGCTTGAACTTCGCATCTTTGGAAGAATGGGTAAGAATTTAAGAGGAACTCCTCTTCGGTCTTCAAAATCTGAGAATGACGATGAGAAACACCACCATGAATTGTTGAGACACTCCGGAATAATGAAGAATATAAAGGTTGAATCAACAATGAAAAGAATTTGAAAGATCTTGGAGAAAGACATTTGACTGATGACAATTCATTCTGACGTCAAACTTTGAAATGAATTTGAGAACAACTCTGGAAAATAGCAGAGTCAGGTAAGATCCTGGGAAAAAAACATGTGGGTTAGGTCCCACTCAAAGATACACCGTTGAAATGATTTCAAGAGAGATTGCACTGATTGAATTAAATGGCTTGAAAGAGATAACATCCTCAAAAGAACTTGAACGAATGCAGAGTGGAATCTTCGAGATATCTTCAGCACTCCGGAACAAATGAATAGCGAGAGGTGAAGGATTAAGAGGTGCACCGACATGGGAAAACATTTGGAACGAGGAAAAGGATATGATCAACAAAGCTTGAAATTAATCCACCGGAGAAGAAAAGAGAATGGAGAACGATGAACTAGTAGAGCATCTTCATGAGAATCACCAGGTAAGAACTTTGAAGGAAAATAATGAAGAAACTTCACATCAATAAAAGGATACTTGATTAAGATATCTGAGTCCTTGAATAAAAAGGGTGGGATGGCGGGAAAAACAAAGACAACTTGGGAATGGATAAAATGAACAACGTTGAGAAGACTTTGAGTTGATCTTGCGGATGTTGAAAATGATCGGATCCCCTTGAAGAGAAACATGTCGGTTGAAAAAGGATTAACATGACAATCTCGATTATCAAGAAGGATTGGTATTCACATAGAAGTATGAAAACACCACTTAGGAAAAGATATGGAATCAACACTTGACATTGAAGCAACTCGAATACCACAAACCAAAACAAAACAAAGGATTGGCTTGCAAAATAAGTCAAAAACAAATATATGATAGAGATTTACCCTATCCACATCATGCATCTGTCAGAAAGATATTCTAGGAGCTACTTGAATTCCCACTTGTAAACTCCCGAAATTTTCTGGTTATGCAATCAGGTGTTGGGGATAGAGGGGAAGCATAATATCTCACCCAAACTAATAATTCCTACATCCAGCTGTATCCATCCTTCAACACATAACCAAGAAACCCTCGGAATCAACCTTCGAAAAGCATCCGTTATACGAGTTATGGCAATACTCCCGAACTCCTACCCCAGTACTGGGTGGCGTCGAGGTTATCTCACCAACAACTGCATAGAAGAGATTTTCGATGTCGGCGAACTCAGCTATTCCAGAACTGCAATGATAAAATTATGACGACAACATCTTGGAGCTCAACTCCCCGGGACACTGCCACAACCCCTAAATGTGAGGAGGCACCAAGAACAATGTTCTCGTCACAAGACTATCGAAATGATTCCAAGATACCCGCTTGATCCCAAAAAATCGTGAAATTTGAGGAGAGAAGAGTCAAAACTTCTACGTCAGGAGGCCTCACGAGGGCGACGAAGGGACTGGGGAGTAAAAAGAATCCTACTCTCCGATATATATAATCCTAAGACTCAAAACATTTTGCTCTAGACTCAACAACGTCAGCAATTTGATCAAGCAGGGGGCTCCTAAGTAGGGGATGGCTCTGATACACCCTTGTAACACCCACGATGCGGCTATATCTCCCATGTGTCAAGGCACGACTTAGAGGCGTAACCGCATGGTGGTTTAGTCGCAAGTGGGGTAATCTTCACACAATCCCATGTACTGAATAAGAAAGCGATAAAGAGTTGGCTTACAATCGCCACTTCACACAATGAATATGTTAAACATACATCATACAGAGTACAATCAAGGTCCAACTACGGAACCAAAATAAAAGAAGACAACCCCAAATGCTAGATCCTCGATCGTCCCAACTGGGATCCACTACTGATCAACAGGACACAAAACAATGACCAAGATCTTCATCGAGCTCCCACTTGAGCTGGGTTGCCTCACCTGCACTGGTATCATCGGCACCTGCAACTGTTTGGAAGTATCCGTGAGCCACGAGGACTCGGCAATCTCACACCCACGAGATCAAGACTATTTAAGCTTATGGGTAGGATAGGGTAATGAGGTGGAGCTGTAGCAAGCACTAAGCAAATATGGTGGCTACATACGCAAATAGGAGCGAGAAGAGAAGCAACGCAACGGTCGAGAATCTAGAAATGATCAAGAAGTGATCGAAAACTACTTACGTTCAAACATAACACAAGAACCGTGTTCACTTCCTGGACTCCGATGAAAAGAGACCATCACGGCTACACACGTGGTTGATGCATTTTAATTAAGTCAAGTATCAAGTTCTCTACAACCGGACATTAGCAAATTCCTATCTGCCACATAACCGCGGGCACGGCTTTCGAAAGTTTAAAACCCTGCAGGGGTGTCCCAACTTAGCCCATCACAAGCTCTCATGGTCAACGAAGGATATTCCTTATCCCGGGAAGACCCGATCAGTCTCGGAATCCCGGTCACAAGACATTTCGACAGTGGTAAAACAAGACCAGCAAGACCGCCCGATGCGCCGACATCCCGATAGGAGCTGCACATATCTCGTTCTCAGGGCAACACAGGATGAGCACTCCGTACAACTAAAACCAGCCCTCAAGTTTCCCCGAGGTGGCGCTGCAAAGGACTCTAGTTCGGACCAACACTTAGAGAAGCACTGGCCCGGGGGGTTAAAATAAAGATGACCCTTGGGTTGGCCAACCCAAGGGAAGGGTAATAGGTTGTTAGGCAAATGTAAAACCAAGGTTGGGCCTTGCTGGAGGAGCTTTATTCAAAGCAAACTGTCAAGGGGTTCCCATAACACCTAATCGCGTAAGGAACACAAAATCAAGGAACATAACACCGGTATGACGGAAACTAGGGCGGCAAGAGTGGAACAAAACACCGGGCATAAGGCCGAGCCTTCCACCCTTTACCAAGTATATAGATGCATTAATTAAAATAAGAGATAGTGTGATATCCCAACATATCCATGTTCCAACATGGAACAAACTTCAGCTTCACCTGCAACTAACAACGCTATAAGAGGGGATGAGCAAAGCGGTAACTTAGCCAAACAACGGATTGCTAGGAAAGGTGGGTTAGAGGCTTGACATCGCAATATGGGAGGCATGATATAACGAGTGGTAGGTAGCGTGACATAGCGATAGAACGAACAACTAGCAAGCAAAGATAGAAATGATTTCAAGGGTATGGTCATCTTGCCTGAGGTCCCGCAAGGAAGAAGAACAAATCCATTAAGAAGACAAGCGGACCTAACCGAATGAATCCTCACAACTCCGGAACAAAACCTAAGCTAACGAGAGAAGCAACCCAGAAAGAAGCAAGCAACATAGTAAACAACTATCACATAAACACGGCATGATGCACAATCAAGTATGATGGATGTCTAGTTTAATGAGGCATAGCTTGGCAAAGTGCACAAACAATACTACAAATTAAGTGGAGCTCAATATACAACGAGTTGCACATTGACGAAACACCACATGACTTATTTAGTTCTCTCTTGGTTATGTACCCAACAATATTAAATGTTGTTGAACATGGCAAGAGGTGAAGCATAAGTAAACTACACATTTTAGGCAAGTTTAAATGAGGCCGGAACAACAAACAACAAGTCCGGAAAAAATCCTCATGTGCATATTTTAAAAGTTGGTACTGTTCTGCCCTATACACAATTTTAGAGTTGTTAAACATGCAAAGTAATTCCACCACGTTAATCTATGCATTTTTCTACCCCATTTACATATAAAGTTTATTAAATTTGGAGCTACAATTATTAAGTCATGAAATAAAGCATTTTAACACGGCATTTAAGCAAAATTAAACAAACAGCAAGTTTAAACATGTTTAACATGGATGAAAGTTGCAAATTATGAAACTAGACAAAATTCTGAGCATTTTACATATATGACATGTACTATTTGGATGCGTGGATATTTAGTTATTCACAAATCAAAATGATGGCATTTCTGTAAATAAGAATGCACTAGAAAATGCTAAAATACACAGACAGGAAAAAAATATGCACGGGCCGGATTGCAGCATAGTGTGGCGGCCCAGAAGCGAATGAGGCCTGAGTGGCTGTGGGTGTGTGCGGGCAAAAGAAAAAAATGAAAACAGAGGGGAGTGGGTTTTGAACCCAGAATCTTCTGCACGTTTGACACCATGGTGAACAGGTTGAGCTAGGATGCAAGTGTGATGTAGGATGGGTTCAGCACTAGATGGCACGTCCTCTGGGACTGTTCTGAACTGAAGAATCACGAACAGATAGCAAAACCAAAAACATTATAGGGGCGCCTGGGATCTGAACCCAAGATCCCCTGGACATATTTGTGGTGCGCTAGCCACTGCGTAGCTATAGAACTATTGTACAAATAGGGATTCAGACTTAGACAAACGAAAGGAGAACGAGCCTTTCTTCTAAATGGCGGACGACTATCCCTCGCCGGCGACAGGAACAAGCAGCGGCGACTGCTGCGGCCATAAAGCGCTGGCGGGAGTGCGGAAAAGGCTTACGGTGGCCGTGGTGGGACGTGTGTAATTATGCAGGAAGGGCATGAGCGCGTGGAGCTGCGGTAGCTTGCGCGTGCACGCGCGTAGAGGGAGCAGAGCAACCTCGTCGGTGACCATAGTGACGGCGGAGACCATCGGAGCAGAGGATCACCGATGGGGGTGCGGGTGTACACAGGGATGCTGGCGTGCGCGCGAGGCAAGATCGGCGAGGAGAAGTAGGGCAAGCGGCAGCAAGACCTGCTCGAGCATGAGCATGGCTCAGCTCGGGCGACGGCGACGCGAGGCAATCGGCCAAGCTGCCGGGTGCGGCGGCGAGTGTGCGCGTGGTGCGGTGGAGCGTGAGGGGCTCAGGTTGTGGGTGTGTGCGTGTGCATGTTGTGGAGGCGCTGAGTGTAGGTGCTCGCGTGCGTGGCCATGGCATGGATCAGCGAGGCCTACGGATGTTCAAACATCCAGAGGAAGAAACAGAGAGGAATGGGTGTTACCCAGCTCACCATAGTGCACTACGAGGTCGACGGAGATGCGCCGGAGACGACGGGAGGGATCTCTAAACTTCGCGAAATTTCTGCCCATGACGGAAGAGGAAGCATAGGAGGAAGACGGTGATGAACTTGGCATCTTCGGCCTTGGATCGCAGCGGGAACAGGTTCGTGGAGGCATCGCAAGGACAGAGAGGTACCGCCGAGCGGAGCTACGCTGGAGACGAGCTTCGGCTCGTCCCAGACATGGTGTCGGCGGCGGAGGAAGCAGTGTGTGGGTGCCCGCTTACCTGTTGGCGACGCGGAGGAGGGAAGGAGGAGGAACGAGGAAACCCTAGGGGGTCGCAACGATGGCTAAATAGGAGGGAAGGAGGAGGAACGAGGAAACCCTAGGGGGTCGCAACGATGGCTAAATAGGAGGGAGGAAGGGCGGACGTGGAGCTCGGGCGTCCACGGTGGCCATGTGCGACGTGGTGCTCTGTTTTACTGTGGGAGATGAAAAACCACGTGAGGTGGAAGAAAAGGTGAGGTTGGAGGGAATGACAAGCGGGCCTGGAGGGGTGCATTGAGCAAACTTACCAGGGGGAGGGGAGCAAAGGTCAGACACGGGCTGGGCTAAGGTGGCTACTACTGGGCTGCGCTAGAAGTTGGGCCGCTGTTCTCTCTCCCTTCTCCCATTTCTTTCCTTTCAACTATTTTACTAGGCAGTAAAATACCAAGGGAAACCCAGGGAGTTAGGGGAGGGGCATGAGAGATATATGAATATCCCCAAGGTGCTGAAATTATGCACTATTTGAAATAACTAGTTTGGGCATTTTTTAGAGAAAGAAAATTATCGCAATTTTGAATTAGATTCAAACTTGAGGCAATTTTGATTCCAACCAAATCAAGTCCAAAAGAGCTGAAAATTTGAAAGAGAGGTTATCGGCATGGTGTAGGGAATATAGAAATATAGTGAACATTAATCTAGAGCAGAAAATGCCACTAGAGAAATAATTGAAAGAAAGGGAAAAGGGAGATATTTGGATGGGATAGAAACTTGGGTGAACTTGATGAATTGTTGCTGGTATGTGCATGGAACAAAAATGAGGTGGAGATAAGAATAAGAGGGGTTCATACAAGAACACATAACAAAACTTAAATATGCAAACCAAGGCATGATGATCATGATGCAATGCAAAAAAATGACAAGGCACTCAACATGATCATGGCATAAACATATAGGAATGAAAAATGTGAAACAATTATGATAATGCAACAAACATAATAAACACACGACGACAACGAAAACATGGAAGGCGTCTGGAGTGTCGGTCATAGGAAACCTCTGTCTCCATCTCCACGCCGTGCTTCGGTGCTTTACCAGCCCCGATATCGCCACTCCCTCCGATGGGGCGCTTCGGCGGCATCCTCATACACTGACAGCTTTGAGGACTAAGAGCCGCATTGAGGATGCAAGCGGAGAGAGAGGATTGTGTGTGGGTGGTGAGGATGGGGGGTGTGGCCGCTCGGGCGCACCATTAATATGGACTAGTGGGAGTTGTGCAAGAGAGGCGGGTGGCGGTCAAACCGATGGCTTGCCTCCCCGGTGAGCCTGCGCACCGGACTGCTGTCATGCCTACCAAAGTTTCACATAGCTACTCGCACGCCTCCCGATGACACTGCGCATCGAGCACGCCTCCGTCAGTTCACACACCTACACGCATGCCTCCCCGTCTGCCTGCGCGGCAGACTGCTCGCATGCGTCCCATCAACTCACGCCTGCTCGCACGGCACACGGGTCGCGCAGCGGCATGTATATTGTTTTTCTATTTGGATGATTAATGTTGTTGCTTTATTGCTTAACCGAAGCATGGCACGTATCCATTGTTGGTCTAACGCTCATGGTTCGAATAAATAATCCGTTTAGGATATTGGTTCCCAATTATTAATAATCTCACTTTTGTAATTAGATAAAGATTACATCAAAACTGGTCTCAAATTTGACAAAAAAAGTACAATTCCAGTTTGTATTGGTATCCATATGACAACACGATAAGTTTCATGAACATCAAATAAGTTTTGGATGTACTAGAATTTAAAAGTCAAGATTCTCAATGTTTGAAATTTGTTGCACGGGGAGTAAACATGCACCCAGTGAGACACGTGTGTTTTTGCAATCCATTTAGGTGAACTGTCACGTGTGCATGTAGCTCAAATTTGATTTTTGCACATTATACCCGTATAAAATCAATCAATTAATGTACTAAAACATCTTAATGATCTCTGTGATTTTTTTGAAATTAAAACGTCCCTCCTTTGGTAACATATGTTCACTGCGGGATAATTAATTTAACATGCATCGTAGTTGCGGTGGATTCGCGGTGTGTGGGTGGGTGTGTGCGTCTGAGGGTGGCAGGTGGCTCGCAGTACACTACGAGTTGTGAGCCACCGTGTGGGTTAGCCGTTTTGTTAGGAAGGCCGGTTCCACATCAGAGTCGTGAAATCGTTATTTAAAACATTACACAACCCTTTCATACATACATGTTTTGGCCACATGCAGTCGATGGTTATCCTACACGACACTCGATACTCGCGTGTGACGCTTTTTGTGGGCCCGCGAGGTCGTCGTCCATCACTTTGACGAACAGCCGGCGGTGAGGTTAATTTGACCAGCAAGGTAGAATATTTTTTGTTTGTGTTATGGTGGTATATAGTACGCGTCGAAGAGGTGGGAGGGGACGAGCATATATACTATATGTACGTGTCCGTGAACAAGTACACCTCACCCAGTGTCAGGACTTTTTGGTTTCTAAGGCACATGCCACATCAAAATTGTGAAATTGGCTATTCAAACATCACACAACACCTCTTTGGGCCACATGCATGCACGCGGTGGTTATCCTAGCTAGACACTCACGTGTGACGCTTCCATCTGTGGGCCCATGAGGCCATCGTCGCTGCATGCATGCATCACTTTGACCTACATCGGTAGAGGTTACCTTAATTTCACCATCGATGAGGATTCTTTTGGGTTGTACATATTACAGCAGGAGCATATAGTATGTAATGAAAAGGGGGGAGGGGACCATTATGTAGTACACTTCATGAACCTCGCTCTGTGTGGGTGCATGGTTTACGGTTTTTGAGGCATGTGGCACATCAAAGTTGTGCATTTTGGGTATTCAACATACATATGTTTGGCCCACATGCAAAGCGGTGGTGATTGTCCTCTCGCACCCACTTAAGCGGTCATCAGCGATATTGATGTTTTCCATCTGTGGGCCCGCTTGGTCCATCACTACTTTTTGACTGACAACAAGAGAGGTTAATTTGACTTAGGAGGGGATTATTATTTTGCTTGTAATACGGTATGTATATATATAGGTCATGCTCTGGGATGACATGCATGATACAGTTTGAGCACACACACATGCATGTGTACGCATAAATCCCTCCCATCGAGTCGAAGTGGCTAGTACAATGACACGTCATGAACGGATCTCGTTCTGTGTGGGGAGCTAGTGTACGATTTTTTACGCACGCGCCACATCAATGTTGTGAAATGGTATTCAAACATGCATGCACGCATCACCTCCATACATATGCATGTAGTGGTTGCCTTCGAACAGTACACTCCCTTGCATGGTTATCAGTGACAAGCCTATATATTCGTGGGCCCGTGTGGACATTCATGATCACATTGACCAACAACAAGATATGTTACCTTGGCGGATTCTTCATTTGGTTCGTGTTATCGTAGTATAGGTCATGGTGAGATTCAGACCTTAAGTTTGAGCACATATACTATGCACGCATGCATGCATGAATCCCCGTAGTTGGCTTGAAGTGTGGTGTAACATACATATGCATTGTCAACCTAACCCTCACTCAGTGTGGGGATTTCTAGTTCGGAATCACGGTGCCACATCAAAGATGTTCCATTGTTACTCAAAAACACACCTCTCCATACATATGTTTGGGCCACACGCATGCAGTGGTTGTCTTCGGGGACTAGCTACTTGCGTGATTATTGGCGAGCTAGCCCATCTCCGGGGTCGCATGGACGGCCATCACTTTGACCAACAACAAGAGAGAGGTTGTACAACCAAGGTGGATTATTCTTGGTCCATTTTATGATCCATCTTGGTGAGATAAGCCTCACTAGCCCGCCGACTGAAAGTGTGTGGGGGGGTTGCTACTTTGCACTTTGCTAAGTGAACCTTGGTTGGGGCGGCATGCATTCATAGCTTAGGATTCCCTTCGTGGCGACATGAGGGGGGCTGATAGCTACTTGGCACTTTGCTAGGTGAACCTCGGATGGTGGGGCATGCATTCATAGCTTAGGATTCCCTTCATGTCGACACAAGGGAGGTGGGGCTGCTAGCTACTTCGCCCTTTGCTAGGTGAACCTCGATTGGGGGGGCATG
>NC_041384.1:347848900-347927902 GCF_002162155.2 Triticum dicoccoides | reverse complement strand
TTCGCACTTTGCTAGGTGAACCTCGGTTGGGGAGCATGCATTCATAGCTTAGGATTCCCTTCGTGCCAACACGAGGGATGGGGGCTGCTAGCTACTTTGCACTTTGCTAGGTGAACCTCGGTTGGGGGGCATGCATTCATAGCTTAGGATTCCCTTCGTGCTGACACAAGGGAGGAGGGGGCTGCTAGCTACTTTGCACTTTGCTAGGTGAACCTCGGTTGCGGGGGAGGGGCATGCATTCATAGCTTAGGATTCCCTTCGCGCCGACACGAGGGGGGTGTGGCAAGCAATATCATGCGCTTTGCGAGATAGGTGCCACATCGAAGTTGCATTTGGTCTTTGAAAATCAAACCACCCTTTTAATACATAAATTTGGTCCACATGCAAGTGTGTTCGTGTTCTGACCCTCCCCCACGTCATTTTTCGCCAAATTTATGAACGTTAGACAAGTCGGATGACGCAACAGACACGGTTCACTCAAACTAACCGTGTGCCACGATGGTGCCCCTGTCACGCACACATCTGCACAGTACATTGGGCTCCACGAGGGTCCCCCTCTCAAAAATATCTGCCCGCCTCGAGGGTTTTTCTGTTTCATAACACACGGTTGTTATCTCCGGACAGTGTGTGATGTTTCTTGTTCCCAATCCCGCCTGCATCCCTAGAAAATATATGCCCGCCTCGAGGGTTTTTCTGTTTCAAAACACACGGTTGTTATCTCCGGACCGTGTGCGATGTTTCTTGTTCCCAATCCCGCCTACATCCCTAGAAAATATCTGCCAGCCTCGAGGGTTTTTCTGTTTCATAACACACGGTTGTTATCTCCGGGCCGTGTGCGATGCACTATCATCAAAATTTTCAATAGCCCCGGCATTTCACTACCACGTTTGACTCCCGTGTAGTAAAATTTTCAATACCCGCGTCATTTCCTCAAACGCCCCCCCTCCACACACACACACACACCAAAGCCTCCTCAGGCGTGCGCACACACACAGACCCTCCCTCACTCGAAACCCTAGGAAGATCCCCGCTGCAAGGCCTTCATTGTCAACATATGCCGGTTTGCCCGTGCAGCTTACCCACCGATCTCCATACCCAGGCCGCCCTGAGTTTCTTAGATGACGCCTGCCAAATGCCCCCTTTCCCACAGATCCCCATCCCCATCCCCCACTCCAGAGCATCGCAGCCTAAACCCGGCTACGCTTCTCGTGGAGCTCGAGGAGCGACTGGCCCAAAAGAGGTGTATCGCAGTCTCTTCGCCCGATGTCGCCGAGGAAGCTAACGAGCATTACTGGCGGTAGGCACTCAAGCAGCGGGCTAGAGTATGTGGGCATGTCTCGGCCACGAGCTACGACATTGAGGTCATCGACAGCGACGGCCTAAGGCGGGCTATGTCACAGGTTAAGTGGCCCACCCCCCAACCCCTCGGGTTCAACCGCCGTCGATCTCATCCATGGCCCCGCCGCTGATCTCCTCTAGCTCGTTGTCAACAATTTGCCATCCTACATCGCCATCGAGCCCCTTTTGTCATTTCTGAAGGACACGTTCTGCGACGCTGGCTTGGGATCCACAGCTTCCAAGTCAGACCTCATCGACGGCAACCACGAGGAGGGCACCCTCTCCGGCTCTTCCAAGGGGAAAGAGCCCATTTGCTCTTCCAAGGGGAAAGCGCCCGTCTGCGACATCAGGGAGGGCACCCTACAGTCGTGCTCTTCCAAGGGGGAGGAGCCCATCTGCGACAACATGGAGCGCATCCAAGGTTCGTGCTCTTCCCACGGGAACGAGCCCATTTGTGACAAGTGAGGAAACCCATGATTTGTTTTGCCGTGCCTCTTCACAGGGGGAAACCCATGATTTTTTTTGTCGAGTCCCTTTTGTACTGTAGTGAGAATATGTCCAGTTTTAATTGCTATATCTGGTTGTTTGCAGTATGCCTTGTTTATTACAGTTGTCCACAATGTGATGCTCTATATGTGAAATTATTTACTATGCAGTACATTTCATCAATCCAGTTTTAAACATACCAATAAGAATGCATATATTTGCTTGTTGTTAAGCCTGTTATAGCTACCATATGCCTCTTTTAAAGTTTTTTGATTGTCCGTTGTTTGTAGTTACCATATGTCTAGTTTCAAATGCTATCTTTGGTTGTTCGTAGTATGCCTTGTTTATTCCAGTTATTCATAATGTGATGTTCTATATGTGCAAGTATGAACTGTGCAGTTCAATTTCATCAGTACCAGTTTCAACAATACCACTATGAATGACTACATTTGGTTGCTGCATCTTGTATTTAACATACCTTTCCATTTTTATTTAACAATAACCAGTGTACTTAGACCGGCACAATACCAGTTTGAATGAATATGTTCACTTGTTGATAAATGTTAGGCCTGTTGCAGTTAACGCACATTTCCACTTGATTTGGTTTACTAGCGTGCTTAAACCTGCACACTGAAGCTATCTTTTGGAGATTATTCTATCTGCCATGGATAATTTTGGTTGATGTTTAGCTTGTTGTGCTTAACATGCTTCTCGATGTACCTACACGGGACAATTTTGGGAACGACTGTTGTTTTCCATCGAGGTTAGTTTCATCCCATGGCTTATATCTGCTCACTGTTCAGGATATCAGTAGCTGGTACCATATAGGCCGGGGGTTGATAAGGGACTAATCGGTGAATCGGACTTTTAACTGAATATATCTGCAACCCATTTATCGTTAGGTTAACTAGGGCCATATGTAATATATCTGAGGCTACATAGCAACATGCACTGTACTTAATGTCTAAATATGCAATCCTAGGCTACATAGCAACAAGGAAGAGTGTTACATTAATGTTCTAATGATGTCTAGATATACTTTTTGGATACTCAACTTAGCTAGAGGTTAGAGTTAGTTTCTAGCTCATGACTAACCCTGAACTAACTCCATCCAAAGAGTTGTTTGGATGGCACGGTTAGATTGACAATAAATGCACTAGGAGAACTAGCTCCAATTAGCACCTCTTGGGTTGGATAGTTTTTTGGGTGGGTTATAGATGCAACTAGCTCAAACTAGCCCTCATGTTTAGATATACTTTAGGGCTATTTGAGCCCGAACTAGCTCAAACTAACTATAACCCATGGATACATCAGCAGTTAATCAGCGGATAATTTGTAAGAAAGCACTAAACTAGCTCAAACTAACTGTAACCCATGGATACAGCAGCAGTTAATCAACCGATAGTTTGTAAGGATGCACTAAACTCCTTCCGGCCCATAATATAAGATGTTAATTCATCTAATACGTGAGTATACTGGATGTTATAAGATACTCCCTCCGTTCCTAAATATTTGTCTTTTTTATATATTTCAAATGGACTACCACATACGGATGTATATAGACATATTTTAGAGTGTAGATTCACTCATTTTGCTCCATATGTAGTCACTAGTTGAAATCGCTAGAAAGACAAATATTTAGGAACGGAGGGAGTATTATAAAAGAGTGTTGTACTACATCATTGTGCAATTGCTGTTTAGCTTCTAATATTAACTTGGTGCTTTTAGGTACATATGTCATTGGTAAAGATCTGCGCTTCGACCCTTTCTGCGTATGGGGCAATGACATATCGATGAACCAGCATCAAGTGAGGAAGCTGATCAAGACTGTTAGTAAAAATGGGTCCAAAGATGGCAATTAAACTATTTCTTTACACTTTATCCGAGACAACAGTGAACTGCAGGATGGTAAGTAAGAACTCTGCAGCCTTCTTTTTACTGCCCATAATGAGTTGTGTTAGATGACAATGTCTGAATCTTTTTCCTTTGCAGTGGTTGCCAAAGTAGTTTGCTCAAGATTACCTCTCAAACTACATGATTGTGTTGGGGAACGTAGTAATTTCAAAAAAATTCCTACGCACACGCAAGATCATGATGATGCATAGCAACGAGGGGAGAGTCTGATCTACATACCTTGTAGATCGATAACGGAAGCGTTTGGTTGATGTAGTAGTACGTCTCCACGGCCCGACCGATCAAGCACCGAAACTACGGCACCTCCGAGTTCTAGCACACGTTCAGCTCAATGACGATCCCCGGACTCCGATCCAGCAAAGTGTCGAGGAAGAGTTCCGTCAGCACGACGGCGTGGTGACGATCTTGATGTACTACTGTCGCAGGGCTTCGCCTAAGCACCGCTACAATATTATCGAGGACTATGGTGGAAGGGGGCGCCGCACACGGCTAAGAATATGATCACGTGGATCAACTTGTGTGTCTCTGGGGTGCCCCTGCCTCCGTATATAAAGGACTAAAGAGGGGGTGCGGCCGGCCTAGGAGAGGCACGCCAGGAGAGTCCTACTCCCTCTGGGAGTAGGATCCCCCCCCCAATCCTAGTTGGAATAGGATTCGCGGAGGGGGGAAAGAGAGATGGGGGCCGGCCCCCTCTCCTTGTCCTATTTGGACCAAGGGAGGGGAGGGGCGCGCGGCCCATCTTGGGCTGCCCCTTCTCTTTTCCACTAAGGCCCACTATGGCCCATATAGCTCCCGGGGGGTTCCGGTAACCTCCCGGTACTCCGGTAAAATCCCGATTTCACCCGGAACACTTCCGATATCCAAACATAGGCTTCCAATATATAAATCTTTATGTCTCGACCATTTCGAGACTCCTCGTCATGTCCGTGATCACATCCGGGACTCCGAACAACCTTCGGTACATCAAAATGCATAAACTCATAATATAACTGTCATCGTAACCTTAAGCGTGCGGACCCTACGGGTTCGAGAACAATGTAGACATGACCGAGACATGTCTCCGGTCAATAACAAATAGTGGAACCTGGATGCTCATATTGGCTCCTACATATTCTACGGAGATCTTTATCGGTCAGACCGCATAACAACATACGTTGTTCCCTTTGTCATCGGTATGTTACTTACCCGAGATTCGATCGTCGGTATCTCAATACCTAGTTCAATCTCGTTACCGGCAAGTCTCTTTACTCGTTTTGTAATACATCATCCCGCAACTAACTCATTAGTTGCAATGCTTGCAAGGCTTAAGTGATGTGCATTACCGAGAGGGCCCAGAGATACCTCTCCGACAATCGGAGTGACAAATCCTAATCTCAAAATACGCCAACCCAACATGTACCTTTGGAGACACCTGTAGAGCTCCTTTATAATCACCCAGTTACGTTGTGACGTTTGGTAGCACATAAAGTGTTCCTCCGGCAAACGGGAGTTGCATAATCTCATAGTCATAGGAACATGTATAAGTCATGAAGAAAGCAATAGCAACATGCTAAATGATCGGGTGCTAAGCTAATGGAATGGGTCATGTCAATCAGATCATTCACTTAATGATGTGATCCCGTTAATCAAATAACAACTCATTGTTCATGGTTAGGAAACATAACCATCTTTGATTAACGAGCTAGTCAAGTAGAGGCACACTAGTGACACTTTGTTTGTCTATGTATTCACACATGTATTATGTTTCCGGTTAATACAATTCTAGCATGAATAATGACCATTTATCATGATATAAGGAAATAAATAATAACTTTATTATTGCCTCTAGGGAGTATTTCCTTCAGTCTCCCACTTGCACTAGAGTCAATAATCTAGATTACACAGTAATGATTCTAACACCCATGGAGCTATGGTGCTGATCATGTTTTGCTCGTGGAAGAGGCTTAGTCAACGGGTCTGCAACATTCAGATCCGTATGTATCTTGCAAATCTCTATGTATCCCACCTGGACTAGATCCCGGATGGAATTGAAGCGTCTCTTGATGTGCTTGGTTCTCTTGTGAAATCTGGATTCCTTTGCCAAGGCAATTGCACCAGTATAGTCACAAAATATTTTCATTGGACCCGATGCACTAGGTATGACACCTAGATCGGATATGAACTCCTTCATCCAGACTCCTTCATTTGCTGCTTCCGAAGCAGCTATGTATTCCGCTTCACACGTAGATCCCGCCACGACGCTTTGTTTAGAACTGCACCAACTGACAGCTCCACCATTTAATGTAAACACGTATCCGGTTTGCAATTTAGAATCGTCCGGATCAGTGTCAAAGCTTGCATCAACGTAACCATTTACGATGAGCTCTTTGTCACCTCCATATACGAGAAACATATCCTTAGTCCTTTTCAGGTACTTCAGGATGTTCTTGACCGCTGTCCAGTGATCCACTCCTGGATTACTTTGGTACCTCCCTGCTAGACTTATAGCAAGGCACACATCAGGTCTGGTACACAGCATTGCATACATGATAGAGCCTATGGCTGAAGCATAGGGAACATCTTTCATATTCTCTCTATCTTCTGCAGTGGTCGGGCATTGAGTCTTACTCAACTTCACACCTTGTAACACAGGCAAGAACCCTTTCTTTGCTTGATCCATTTTGAACTTCTTCAAAACTTTGTCAAGGTATGTGCTTTGTGAAAGTCCAATTAAGCGTCTTGATCTATCTCTATAGATCTTAATGCCTAATATGTAAGCAGCTTCACCGAGGTCTTTCATTGAAAAACTCTTATTCAAGTATCCCTTTATGCTATCTAGAAATTCTATATCATTCCCAATTAGTAATATGTCATCTACATATAATATCAGAAATGCTATAGAGCTCCCACTCACTTTCTTGTAAATACAGGCTTCTCCAAAAGTCTGTATAAAACCAAATGCTTTGATCACACTATCAAAGCGTTTATTCCAACTCCGAGAGGCTTGCACCAGTCCATAAATGGATCGCTGGAGCTTGCACACTTTGTTAGCTCCCTTTGGATCGACAAAACCTTCTGGTTGCATCATATACAACTCTTCTTCCAGAAATCCATTCAGGAATGCAGTTTTGACATCCATCTGCCAAATTTCATAATCATAAAATGCGGCAATTGCTAACATGATTCGGACAGACTTAAGCATCGCTACGGGTGAGAAGGTCTCATCGTAGTCAATCCCTTAAACTTGCCGAAAACCTTTTGCGACAAGTCGAGCTTTGTAGACAGTAATATTACTGTCAGCGTCAGTCTTGTTCTTGAAGATCCATTTATTCTCAATTGCTTGCTGATCATCGGGCAAGTCAACCAAAGTCCATACTTTGTTCTCATACATGGATCCCATCTCAGATTTCATGGCCTCAAGCCATTTTGCGGAATCTGGGCTCACCATCGCTTCTTCATAGTTCGTAGGTTCATCATGATCTAGTAGCATGACTTCCAAAACGGGATTACCGTACCACTCTGGCGCGGATCTTACTCTGGTTGATCTACGAGGTTCAGTAGTATCTTGTTCTGAAGTTTCATGCTCATCATCATTAGCTTCCTCACTAACTGGTGTAGGTGTCACAGAAATAGTTTTCTGTGATGTACTACTTTCCAATAAGGGAGCAGGTACAGTTACCTCGTCAAGTTCTACTTTCCTCCCACTCACTTCTTTCGAGAGAAACTCCTTCTCCAGAAAGTTTCCGAATTTAGCAACAAAAGTCTTGCCTTCGGATCTGTGATAGAAGGTGTATCCAATAGTCTCCTTTGGATATCCTATGAAGACACATTTCTCCGATTTGGGTTCGAGCTTATCAGGTTGAAGCTTTTTCACATAAGCATCGCAGCCCCAAACTTTCAGAAACGACAACTTTGGTTTCTTTCCAAACCACAGTTCATAAGGCGTCGTCTCAACGGATTTTGATGGTGCCCTATTTAACGTGAATGCGGTCGTCTCTAGAGCGTATCCCCAAAACGATAGCGGTAAATCAATAAGAGACATCATAGATCGCACCATATCTAGTAAAGTACGATTACGACGTTCGGACACACCATAACGCTGTGGTGTTCCGGGTGGCGTGAGTTGTGAAACTATTCCACAATTTTTCAAATGTACACCAAACTCGTAACTCAAATATTCTCCTCCACGATCAGATCGTAGAAACTTTATTTTCTTGTTACGATGATTTTCAACTTCACTCTGAAATTCTTTGAACTTTTCAAACATTTCAGACTTATGTTTCATTAAGTAGATATACCCATATCTGCTTAAGTCATCTGTGAAGGTGAGAAAATAACGATATCCGCCACGAGCCTCAATATTCATCGGACCACATACATTTGTATGTATGATTTCCAACAAATCTGTTGCTCTCTCCATAGTACCGGAGAACGGTGTTTTTGTCATCTTGCCCATGAGGCACGGTTCGCAAGTACCAAGTGATTCATAATCAAGTGGTTCCAAAAGTCCATCAGTATGGAGTTTCTTCATGCGCTTTACACCGATATGACCTAAACGGCAGTGCCACAAATATGTTGCACTATCATTATCAACTCTGCATCTTTTGGTTTCAACATTATGAATATGTGTGTTACTACTATCGAGATTCAATAAGAATAGACCACTCTTCAAGGGTGCATGACCATAAAAGATATTACTCATATAAATAGAACAACCATTATTCTCTGATTTAAATGAATAACCGTCTCGCATCAAACAAGATCCAGATATAATGTTCATGCTTAACGCTGGCACCAAATAACAATTATTTAGGTCTAATATTAATCCCGAAGGTAGATGTAGAGGTAGCGTGCCGACTGCGATCACATCGACTTTGGAACCGTTTCCCACGCGCATCGTCACCTCGTCCTTAGCCAATCTTCACTTAATCCGTAGTCCCTGTTTCGAGTTGCAAATATTAGCAACAGAACCAGTATCAAATACCCAGGTGCTACTGCGAGCATTAGTAAGGTACACATCAATAACATGTATATCACATATACCTTTGTTCACCTTGCCATCCTTCTTATCCGCCAAATACTTGGGGCAGTTCCGCTTCTAGTGACCAGTCTGCTTGCAGTAGAAGCACTCAGGTTTAGGCTTAGGTCCAGGTTTGGGTTTCTTCTCTTGAGTAGCAACTTGCTTGCTGTTTTTTTTTGAAGTTTGGCTTCTTCTTCCCTTTGCCCTTTTTCTTGAAACTAGTGGTCTTGTTGACCATCAACACTTGATGCTCCTTCTTGATTTCTACCTCCGCAGCTTTCAGCATCGCGAAGAGCTCGGGAATAGTCTTATTCATCCCTTGCATATTATAGTTCATCACGAAGCTCTTGTAGCTTGGTGGCAGTGATTGGAGAATTCTGTCAATGACGCAATCATCTGGAAGATTAACTCCCAATTGAATCAAATGATTATTATACCCAGACATTTTGAGTATATGCTCACTAACAGAACTGTTCTCCTCCATCTTACAGCTATAGAACTTATTGGAGACTTCATATCTCTCAATCCGGGCATTTGCTTGAAATATTAACTTCAACTCCTGGAACATCTCATATGCTCCATGACGTTCAAAATGTCGTTGAAGTCCCGATTCTAAGCCGTAAAGCATGGCACACTGAACTATTGAGTAGTCATCAGCTTTGCTCTGCCAGACGTTCATAACATCCGGCGTTGCTCCAGCAGCAGGCCTGGCACCCAGCGGTGCTTCCAGGACGTAATTCTTCTATGCAGCAATGAGGATAATCCTCAAGTTACGGACCCAGTCCTTGTAATTGCTACCATCATCTTTCAACTTTGCTTTCTCAAGGAACACATTAAAATTCAACGGAACAACAGCACAAGCCATCTATCTACAATCAAGCATAAACAAGCAAGATACTTATCAGGTACTAAGTTTCATGATAAATTTAAGTTCAGTTAATTTACTTAAAGAACTCCCACTTAGATAGACATCCCTCTAATCCTCTAAGTGATTACGTGATCCAAATCAACTAAACCATGTCCGATCATCACGTGAGATGGAGTAGTTTCATTGGTGAACATCACTATGTTGATCATATCTACTATATGATTCACGCTCGACCTTTCGGTCTCCGTGTTCCGAGGCCATATCTGTATATGCTTGGCTCGTCAAGTATAACCTGAGTATTCTGCATGTGCAACTGTTTTGCACCCGTTGTATTTGAACGTAGAGCCTATCACACCCGATCATCACGTGGTGTCTCAGCACGAAGAACTTTCGCAATGGTGCATACTCAGGGAGAACACTTCTTGATAATTAGTGAGAGATCATCTTATAATGCTACCGTCAATCAAAGCAAGATAAGATGCATAAAAGATAAACATCACATGCAATCAATATAAGTGATATGATATGGCCATCATCATCTTGTGCTTGTGATCTCCATCTCCGAAGCACCGTCGTGATCACCATCGTCACCGGCGTGACACCTTGATCTCCATCGTTGCATCATTGTAGTCTCGCCAAGCTTGTGCTTCCATGACTATCGCTACCGCTTAGTGATAAAGTAAAGCATTACATCGCGATTGCATTGCATACAATAAAGCGACAACCATATGGCTCCTGCCAGTTGCCGATAACTCAGTTACAAAACATGATCATCTCATACAATAAAATTCAGCATCATGTCTTGACCATATCACATCACAACATGCCCTGCAAAAACAACTTAGACGTCCTCTACTTTGTTGTTGCAAGTTTTACGTGGCTGCTACGGGCTTAAGCAAGAACTAATCTTACCTACGCATCAAAACCACAACGATAGTTTGTCAAGTTGGTGCTGTTTTAACCTTCGCAAGGACCGGGCGTAGCCACACTTGGTTCAACTAAAGTTGGAGAAACTGTCACCCGCAAGCCACCTATGTGCAAAGCACGTCGGGAGAACCGGTCTCGTGTAAGCGTACGCGTAATGTCGGTCTGGGCCGCTTCGTCCAACAATACCGCCGAACCAAAGTATGACATGCTGGTAAGCAGTATGACTTATATCGCCCACAACTCACTTGTGTTCTACTCGTGCATATAACATCAACATATAAAACCTAGGCTCGGATGCCACTGTTGGGGAACGTAGTAATTTCAAAAAAAATCCTACGCACACGCAAGATCATGATGATGCATAGCAATGAGGGGAGAGTGTGATCTACATACCTTGTAGATCGATAACGGAAGAGTTTGGTTGATGTACTCGTATGTCTCCACGGCCCGACCGATCAAGCACCGAAACTACGGCACCTCCGAGTTCTAGCACATGTTCAGCTCGATGACGATCCCCGGACTCCAATCCAGCAAAGTGTCGGGGAAGAGTTCCATCAGCACGACGGCGTGGTGACGATCTTGATGTACTACTATCGCAGGGCTTCGCCTAAGCACCGCTACAATATTATCGAGGACTATGGTGGAAGGGGGCGCCGCACACGGCTAAGAATATGACCACGTGGATCAACTTGTGTGTCTCTGAGGTGCCCCTGCCTCCGTATATAAAGGACTAAAGGGGGGGTGCGGCCGGCCTAGGAGAGGCGCGCCAGGAGAGTCCTACTCCCTCTGGGAGTAGGATTCCCCCCCCCCCCAATCCTAGTTGGAATAGGATTCGCGGAGGGGGGAAAAGAGAGAGGGGGGCCGGCCCCCTCTCCTTGTCCTATTCGGACCAAGGGAGGGGAGGGGCGCGCGGCCCATCTTGGGCTGCCCCTTCTCTTTTCCACTAAGGCCCACTATGGCCCATATAGCTCCCGGGGGGTTCCGGTAACCTCCCGGTACTCCGGTAAAATCCCGATTTCACCTGGAACACTTCCGATATCCAAACATAGGCTTCCAATATATAAATCTTTATGTATCGACCATTTCGAGACTCCTCGTCATGTCCGTGATCACATTCGGGACTCCGAACAACTTTCGGTACATCAAAATGCATAAACTCATAATATAACTATCATCGTAACCTTAAGCGTGCGGACCCTACGGGTTCAAGAACAATGTAGACATGACCGAGACATGTCTCCGGTCAATAACCAATAGCGGAACCTGGATGCTCATATTGGCTCCCACATATTCTATGAAGATCTTTATCGGTCAGACCGCATAACAACATACGTTGTTCCCTTTGTCATCGGTATGTTACTTACCCGAGATTCGATCGTCGGTATCTCAATACCTAGTTCAATCTCGTTACCGGCAAGTCTCTTTAGTCGTTCTGTAATACATCATCCCGCAACTAACTCATTAGTTGCAATGCTTGCAAGGCTTAAGTGATGTGCATTACCGAGAGGGCCCAGAGATACCTCTCCGACAATCGGAGTGACAAATCCTAATCTCGAAATACGCCAACCCAACATGTACCTTTGGAGACACCTGTAGAGCTCCTTTATAATCACCCAGTTACGTTGTGACGTTTGGTAGCACACAAAGTGTTCCTCCGGCAAACAGGAGTTGCATAATCTCATAGTCATAGGAACATGTGTAAGTCATGAAGAAAGCAATAGCAACATACTAAACGATCGGGTGCTAAGCTAATGGAATGGGTCATGTCAATCAGATCATTCACTTAATGATGTGATCCCGTTAATCAAATAACAACTCATTGTTCCTGGTTAGGAAACATAACCATCTTTAATTAACGAGCTAGTCAAGTAGAGGCACACTAGTGACACTTTGTTTGTCTATGTATTCACACATGTATTATGTTTCCGGTTAATACAATTTTAGCATGAATAATAAACATTTATCATGATATAAGGAAATAAATAATAACTTTATTATTGCCTCTAGGGCATATTTCCTTCAGATTGGTGGGCATGCGAAGGTTTAGGTATTTCTACCAGAACATGATGATTATCTAGATGTTTTCATAAAGACCGTGAAGGATGGGCATTCGGCCATCACAAGGGGTTGGACTAGAGTCGTGCATGCCTTCTGCATGGAGGAGGGCACAATATGGGCATTCCGCTTCAGCTAGTTCAGCAACCAAAATGTATTTCGCCTCTTTCTTTACCGTCTTTAATAGTACAAGTATACAACTTTGGTTCATCATTCTTTATTTGGTTCTTATGTAATTCTTGAACATATGTACCTATGAATCGAATAATGCATTGGTTGTTTGAACCTGATGGGTATGAATAAAGCTGTAGCATATGTTCAAATTCAAATTCAAATCTGGTACAACTTGAAATATCAGCAATTAAATTATGGTGGAATTACGCCCTCCAGGTCATTACAGCACACACGGTTGGTAAAACACATACGTTTGTGATATACACCATAATCCAAGACAGTTCATAGAGAGGAAACGTGTGCAAGCATGCACACGGTTGCCATTTGCAAAGCGTGTACGATGTCAGACAATATCACAAATGGTGCGGCCAAACTAAATTTTCACGTTAGTTGCCTTATCGTACATGATTCACAACCATGAATTGTTTTTTATGAAGTATGCATCATAAACGTTGCACCACAGAATGGCGTGTGCGATAGTTGTCATGTACGACGATGTTACGACGGTCTAACGTTTCGTAATCCTGTCCGGCACTCGTACGATGATTAGCTAATATTATTAAAATGAACCGTTTGTGATGGGCCGCCCATCATACACGTTCTATAATAGTGAACCATTTGTGATGGGTCGTGCATCGTAAATGTAGCACCACATAATACCGACTGCGATGGCAATGTGAGCAGAAACGAGTAGGAGTACTATAGGGACCCTATCCCGCTGGTTTCTGGGTCGTGTGGGAAGGACCCTCTATCGCCGTCACTCATTAGGCGATGGTTCCAAATGCCGTCACGGAAAGGGGTTAAAAACCGTTTGTATAGCACCGACGCGTACTAGTGACTTGAGGACGAGCAGGAATTAAGTTGGGGGATGCTGATACGTCTCCAATGTATCTATAATTTTTGATTGTTCCATGCTGTTATATTATCATTCTTGGATATTTTACAAGCATTTTATATCATTTTTTGGGACTAACCTATTGACATAGTGCCAAGTGCCAGTTGTTGTTTTTGCTTGTTTTTTACATCACAGAAAATCAATATCAAATAGAGTCCAAATAAAGTGAAACTTTTTGTGGAATTTTTATGGACCAAAAGATACCCAATGGGCCGGAGAAGCGCCTGGGGGGTGCCCCGAGGGGTCACAACCAACCAGGGGACGCCTGGGGCCGCAAGCGTGCCCAGGTGGGTTGTGCCCACCTTGGTGGCCTCCTGCACTACCTCTTTACTCTATAAATACCCCAATATTCCAGAAACTCTAGGGGAGTCGACGAAAATCAATTCCAGCTGCCGCAAGTTCTAGAAACCACAGATCCAATCTAACACCATCACGGAGGGGTTCATCATCCTCATTGGTGCCTCTTCGATGATGCGTGAGTAGTCCTTTGTAGACCTACTGGTTCGTAGTTAGTAGCTAGATGGCTTCCTCTCTCTCTCTTGATTCTCAATACAATGGTCTCTTGGAGATCTATTTGATCTAACTCTTTTTGCAGTGTGTTTGTTGGGATCCGATGAACTTTGAGTTTATGATCGGATCTATGTTTTTATCCATGAAAGTTATTTGAGTCTTTTGATCTCTTATATGCATGATTTACATATAGCCTCATATTTCTTCGAATCTTTGGTTTAGTTAGGCCAACTAGATCAATTTTTCTTGCCATAGGAAGAGGTGCTTTGCGATGGGTTCGATGTTACGGTGCTTGATCCCAGTGACAGAAGTGGAACCGACACGTATGTATCGTTGCTGTTAAGGATAACAAGATGGGGTCTATTTCTACATAAATAGATCTTGTCTACATCATGTCATTGTTCTTATTGCACTACTCCGTTTCTCCATGAACTTAATACACTAGATGCATGCTGGGTAGCGGTCGATGTGTGGAGTAATGGTAGTAGATGCAGGCAGGAGTCGGTCTACTAATCTTGGACATGATGCCTATATAATGTCATTGCCACAATATCGTCATGATTATTTGAAGTTCTACCAATTGCCCAACAGTAATTTGTTTACCCGCCGTTGCTATTTTCCTCGAGAGAAGCCACTAGTGAAATCTATGACTCCCGGGTCTCTTCTTTATTATATTTGCCTTCGTGATCTATTTTTATTTGCTTTTATTTTCATATCGATTAATCCAAAAACCCAAAAATACCTTGCTATATTATTTATTTATTTATTTTATCGCGCATTCCCGCGAGATCTATTTATCCAATCTACTACAATTTTACCTATCTTTTTACCCGTGAGGAATTGACAACCCGTCTCTTATGTCGGGTTGCAAGTATTTGTTCTTTGTGTCCAGGAGTTGTTTACGTGGTGTTGCGTGGTTCTCCTACTAGTTCGATAACCTTAATCTCATCACTGAGGGAAATACCTACTGTACCTGTGCTGCATCATCCCTTCCTCTTTGGGGAAATACCGACGTAGTTCAAGCCGCATCATGTAACCCTAGATACCCCAGTACCTATATCTGAGGGGTTTAGTCCATAGAGACAGATTTCACCATTACTCACCTTAGGGTTAGAACATAACATATGATCTCGAGGTAGATCAAACCTGTACTTCATACATTATCATCAATATAGTCAAAGCAGGGCATGGGGTTTTACCTCTTCGAGAGGGCCTGAACCTGGGTAAATATTGTCCCCTTCATCTCCTGTTACCCATCGATCCGAGGTCCATATCTCGGGGTCCCGCCGATTTTAGTACCGACGGAGTGGATGATAATTCAAACTATTGTGTTGTAGATGAGTTCATGTTATTTGTGATCTTTGTGGGGGTGATTCCTCATCCGAAGAGGAATATGACATGACCAGAGAGGAGGATGTTGCTTTGATCTTGATGATGCACAAGAACAAGAAGCCAAAGCATTGTGGTTTTGTTTACGAACGTGAGGTGATTCAAAGGGATATGCAATAGGCACATGCTAGATTGATGCGCTCTAGTTTGGTCCATGTCCAACATATCCAGGCCAACTGTGTGAAGGAACATGGCTGATACGTAGAACATGACCGATACGCTGATTTCATTGGTATTAACTTGGCAATGTGAGAAAGCACTTCAATCTTTTATGTCAAGCAATTTGCAAAGGCAGTGGTTGAGGTGTTCGGGACAAAGTATATGAGAGCACTCAATGCTCAGGACACGGCAAGCCTTATGGACTTGAACGCAACCCGTTAACTCCCATGTATGCTTGGCTCCATTGATTGCATGCATTGGAAGTGGAAGAACTGCTCTACAGCATGACATGGATAATTGAAAGGGCGCAAAAAGGATGCCATCATCATTCTTGAGGCCATAGCTGATCAAGAGACATGGATTTGTCATGCGTACTTTGGGATGTCTAATACTTGCAATGACATCAATGTGCTCCAACAGTCACCTCTATTTGCCAAGTTAGCCAATGGAGAATCGTCACCGATGGAGTTTATAGCAAATGGTCGCACCTACAACAATAGACACTACTTTGTGGATGTGATATATCCAGGGTGGTTTACTTTTGTGAAGCCCATTTCAAGTCCCAAGGCAAGAAAGAACTCTACTTTCATAAGGCTCAAGCGACTGCTAGAAAAGATGTGAAGAGAGCTTTTGGGATTTTGCAAGCCCAATTTTCTATTGTGCGAGGACTGGTTAGGTTTTGGGATCAATAGATCCTCTCGTACATTATGACGACGTGCGTAATCATGCACAACACGATCATTGAGAATCTGCGTGGGAAAGATTTAGTTTACACCTTTTGTGAGCTCATGGGGAAACCCGTGCAGCCGTGTAGAAGGATGCATCAAATATAATGCTTTGTCGAGACGTACCATGTGATCAAGATGCCGATACACACAATGATCTTGAGAAGGATGTCACCGAGGAATGGTGGAAGTGGCATGACGAACAACATCCCTAGTTCCATCTTCTCGTGCAATGAATAATTGTGTGATTTGTGATGAACAATTTGTTTGTAGTGTTTGTGATTTATTTAAGATGAGTTTGGTATGAATATGTTCAATATGTATGACCATAAAACATTTGTTCTTCCAATTTAATTGGCTCATTGTATATGGTTAGTCATCCAAGTAGCTTCTAGCTTGTATCCTCCATGTAGTGTTGTTAATATTTTTGGCAACTGGTTGCATGGGATCAATAACAAGTTCAGAATTCTTCTCAGGGTGGGAGCACTTGTCATGATTTGGTCGCTTTGGCTATGTAGGAATTATAAGGTTTGGAACCATAGAAGTTCTTCTCTACTGCAGCCTACAGGTTATCTACAGATGTACCGGTACACTTAATACGTCTCCAGCGTATCTATAATTTTTGATTGTTCCATGCTATTATAGTATCAACCTTGGATGTTTTATATGCATTTATATGCTATTTTATATCATTTTTTGGGACTAACCTATTAACCTAGTGCCCAGTGCCAGTTGTTATTTTATTCTTGTTTTGGCTTTTCAGAAAATCAATATCAAAGGGAGCCCAAACGGAGAAAAAACTTTGGATTAATTTTTTTGGACGTAAGGGACCCACGAAGGTTCGGGAGAAGACCTGAGGAGTCACGAGGGAGCGACAAGCTCAGGGGGCACGGCCCAAGGAGGCGCCCCCAGGCTTGTGGGCCTCTCGTGGCACCTCCTGACCTAATTCCACCTCTATAAATTCCCAAATATTCTCCGTATACCAGAGAGCCACCTGAAACACTTTTTCCGCCACCGCGAGTTTCTGTTCTTCCGCGATCCCATCTGGAGGCCTTCTCTGGTACTCTGGTGGAGGGGGAATCGATCACGGAGGGCTTCTACATCATCCTTGCTTCTCTACCGATGATTCGTGAGTAGTTCACCATCGACCTACGGGTCCATAGATAGTACCTAGATGGCTTCTTCTCTCTCTTTGATCTTAATACAATGTTCTCGATGTTCTTGGAGTTCTATCCGATGTAATCTTATTTTGTGGTGTGTTCGTTGGGATCCGATGAATTGTGGGTTTATGATCATATTATTCATGGATATTAATTGAGTCTTTTCTTAATTCTGTTATATGCATGATTATTATGGCATTGTATTTCTCTTTGATCTATCCGTTTGGTTTGGCCAACAAGATTGATTTATCTTGCAATGAGAGAGGTGTTTTGTGATGGGTTCAATCTTGCGGTGCTCTATCCCAGTGACAAAGTAGGGGACAAGACACGTATTTTTATTGTTGCCATTAAGGATAAAATGATGGGGTTTATTCATATTAGTTGAGTTTACTTTGTCTACATCATGTCATTTTGCTTAAGACGTTACTTTGTTTTATACTTAATACCTTAGATGCATGTTGGTTAGCGGTCGATGGGTGGATTAATAGTAGTAGATGCAGGCAGGAGTCGGTCTACTTGTCTAGGACGTGAAGCCTATATACATGATCATTGCCTTGAATATTTGTTCACCCACCGTATGTTATGTGCTCGAGAGAGAAGTCTCTATGAAAACTATGGCCCTCGGGTCTACTTTTATCATATGTAAAAACACAAAAATACCTTGCTGCACTTTTATTTATTATATTTTGTTTTGCAATTTATCTTTTTACCTACCACTACAAGATTTAATCCTTGTAACTAACCATCAAGTGATTGACAACCCCCTTATGTGCGGGTGCTGCTAACGAGGTTCTGTGTGGTTTTCCTACTGGATTGATAACCTTGGTCTTAACTGAGGAAAATACTTATCTCTACTATACTGCTTCATCCCCTTCTCTTCGAAGAAATACCAACTCAGCTCACTAGTAGCAATGCTCCATTTATCGCCGTCTCTACAACTTGTGCATAATCGAGACCTGTTTATGGAGGTGTGTACACGCTTGGAGACTACAGCAAAGGATACTTTTACCCGACATGGATGGCAGCATGATCTTTGAATTGTCCCTCCTACGGCTATGTTATACAGTCTGCCCATGATTACTTGTATTCTGCCTGTTTCACAAAAATAGAACTTGATCTTGGTTATGGTTATGTGTGTATCAGTTATGCAAAGGCTGGGTGTAATGCTGAAATCTTTTAAGTGATAAAGCATCCTTTATCAAAAAAATGTATGTAACTAACATGTGCAATTTACATCATCGGTTGAAGCAAAAATGCTCTAGGTGATTTATAATACACTATTGGCTAATGTAAAACTAATTTTCTATGACCAAGATACATCACCTATTAGAGATGCTCTAAGAACCATAAAGTTTTTTTAGGAAAACCCTAAAGTTCGGCTCTGCGATGGATTGATGTCCTTGAAGCTACATCGGTATTTCCCCAAAGAGGAAGGGATGATGCAGCACAGCGGCGGTAGGTATTTCCCTTAGATATGAAACCAAGGTTATCGAACTAGTAGGAGAACCAAGCAACACAACGTAAACAGTCCCTGCACACAGATAACAAATCCTTGCAACCTGATGTGTTAAAGGGGTTGTTAATCCCTTTCGGGTAATGGTGCTAGAAATTGGTGCGTGACGGGAAAAGTTGTAATAGATTGGATAAATAGATAGCAAATAAAATAAAGTGCATCAAAGTATTTTTGGGTTTTTTGATTAATATATCTGAAAAATAAATGCAAATAAAATTAGATCGCAAAGGCAAGTAATATGAGAAAGAGACCCGGGGGGCGTAGGTTTCACTACTGGCTTCTCTCGACAAAAATAGCGAAGCGGTGGGTGAACAATTACTATTGGGCAATTGATAGAACTTCAAATACTCATGACGATATCCAGGCAATGATCATTATATAGGCATCATGTCCAAGATTAGTAGACCGACTCCTTCCTGCATCTACTACTATTACTCCACACATCGACCGCTATCCAGCATGCATCTAGTGTAATGAAGAAATGGAGTAATGCAATAAGAACGATGACATGATGTAGACAAGATCTATGTATGTAGAGATAGACCCCATCGTTTTATCCTTAGTAGCAATGATACATATGTGTTGGTTCCCTTTCTGTCACTTGGATCAAGCACCGTAAGATCGAACCCACTACAAAGCACCTCTTCCCATTGCAAGATAAATAGATCAAGTTGGCCAAACAAAACCCAAATATTGGAGAAGAAATACGAGGCTATAAGAGATCATGCATAAAAGAGATCAAAGAAACTCAAATACTTTCATGGATATAAAAAGATAGATCTGATCATAAACTCAAAGTTCAACGATCCCAACAAACACATCCCAAAAAGAGTTACATCATATGGATCTCCAAGAAACCATTGTATTGAGAATCAAGAGAGAGATATGAAGCCATCTAGCTACTAACTACAGACCCGAAGGTCTACAAAGAACTACTTACGCATCATCGGAGAGGCACCAATGGAGGTGGTGAACCCCATTCGGAATGGTGTCTAGATTGGATCTGGTGGTTTTGGACTCTGCGGCGGCTGGATCAATATTTCGTTGACTCCCCTAGGGTTTCTGGAATGTTGGGGTATTTATAGAGCAAAGAGGCGGTCCGGGGACACCCGAGGTGGGCACAACCCACCAGGGCGCGCCTGGGCCTCCTGGCGCGCCCTGGTGGGTTGTGCCTCCCTCGAGGCACCCCCCCTAGGCGCAGCCAGGGCCCGTTGTGTTCCTCCTGGCCCATAAAAATTCTCCGTGAAGTTTCATGGCATTTGAACTCCGTTTGATATTGATTTTCTATGATGTAAAAAACATGGAAACAACAGCTACTCGCACTTGGCACTATGTCAATAGGTTAGTACCAAAAATGATATAAAATGACTATAAAATGGTTATAAAACATCCAAGATTGATAATATAACAGCATGGAATAATCAAAACTTATAGATACGTTGGAGACGTATCACAGGTCTTCTCGAGGTCAGCGAGCACGAAATAGGTGGGGATCTGGAGCGTCGATTGTGGGAATCGGACGAGGGGGTTGGGAGCAGTCGCTCGGTGGCCTCATTCTGGAGAAGGGGTATCGCCTTGCGTGAATCATGGAGTTCGCTTTGGTTGTGGATGCTCTGTCGTGTTGGAGAAAGAGACCGTAGCGAGGTAGGAGATGACTGGCGGGTCCCGCTGTCATAGGTAGAGGAGAAGTGGAGAGGCAGACATGTGGGTCGTGTGGTTGATGTCAGCGGTGATGCAGGCATACCGCTTCGGTGAGGTTTTTTTAGAATAGCTTCGGTGAGGTGGGCTGGCCTGCTGAAAACGGCGCGTCGGACTACGGTGTGTGCGCTGGCGAGAATTAGGAGTGGGCTATTTTGTTGTGGCCCAAGTGAATAGTGATGCTGGTTTATGGAATATAGCATATAAACACCATACACACACACACACACACATAAACACTATTTTGATCACGGGATGAGAATAATATTCTGATAACAACCTGGCCTGCCCCGGCAGTAGTAGTTGAACTTCGCCCATTGATAGGTTGAACTTCCGCCAACATTGCCCAAATGGGGCTTGCGATATACCATTGGAAAGCTATGGGAACGAGTATCATGACCAAGTTAAATTTTTGACAAAATGTAAGCGGTTTAAGAGCAGTTTTGAAAACCGTTTTTTCTTCAAATAAAAAATGCGAATCGTATTTTCGGTCGCATTTCTAAACTGTTTATCGGAACGAGGCAAATAATATGGCGTTGAAGAGCTTCTGCAAATCCACTCCTTCCACATGTTGAAAGTTTTCTCAAATTCCTTATGGATAAAGAGTAATTTAGAAAATCATAAAGTTTCACAAACCGAACAGCCGAGTTCGTATTTTCGATGCCATTTCTAAACTGCTAAGGCAAATGATATGGCATTGGAAAGCTTAAGAAAATGCTCTTCATTTTCATGTTCAAAGTTTTATCTAATTTTGAACGGTTTAAAAGTAATTTAGAAAACGGTCCAAGTTCCACCGAGTTTGTATTTTCGAGTTAATTTTTTAACTGTACGTCCGAATGCAGCAAATGGTATGGCGTTGGAAAGCTTGAGGAAATATGGAACTTTTTGATATATATTGTTTCTCCCAATTCCTTATGGTTTTAAGTAAATTTTGAAAATGTCTAAAAAGGTTTTTTGGCTGTAATTTCTACATACTTAATGAGAATAGGGCAAATAATGTACCGTTGAAAAGCTACGGAAATCGCAAAACTTTTTCATGTAGATGGTTTTCTCTGATTCCCATCCGTTTTCGAGTAACTTCGAAAATGGCGAGATCTTGTGTTCTGCCTTTATCGCGAAACAGATTCTTCGAAAATGTACCGTGTGAATAACTTGAACTTTTCGGCATGTCTACTTGAACTTCACACTGCTTTTCACGTGCTTTTGTTGCTCGTAGCTCTCCATCCACTCATCGTAATTGAGCAAATGATATACCGATGGAAAGCTACTGTAAACACTCAACTTTCCCGTGTTGATCATTTTTTCATACTCGCGACGTTTTTAAAAGTTTTCATCTGAAATTCATTCAGTGTAGTAGTTGAACTTCCTGCTATTTTCATGTTGAACTTCTGTGACGTATTTTAGTTTGTAAGTTCTCAACCATTCGTCGGGTGTTACACAAATGATATTCCTTTTGTACAAACCTCTCTCGCAATAATTTTTTTAACTTTCTCCGATCGAGGACTTGAATTTATAGCAACAAAATATTTGGACCTTGCCTTTTTATTCATTTGTCTCATTTTAAACACACACACACCATGTAGTACATGAATTTTTTCCCTTTTTATAATTTGATTTTTTTATTTTCTTTTTTGTGGATTGAGATAATTATTTAAAACACAAAAAAACAATTTTTCTGTTTTTGAACATGGAAATACAAGGTGAACCTCTCTCGCAAGAAATTTTGAAGTTCCCTCAACAAAGCACTTGAACTTCTTTCAACAAACCTTTTAAGCTTTTATTTTTCTATACTTTTATTCTCACCTGAAATGCACTTTTTGCATTTCTTGAACTTCTCATTGGTTTCACAATGAACTTCTGTCACATTTTTGTGTATACGTCGATTTACACGCAATTGAAGGTCGGACGTCATTTTTTGCCATTTTAAAACATGTAATTGGAAGTCGGGCGTCCCGCAATATAAATTCTGAACCATGCATGGAGGTGCACGTGAACTTCTTGCAACAAATATGAGTTTTTCATATACTTTGAACTTCTCTGTTATTTTAATTTCAACTTCTTAGTCATATTCTTAGAAAGGAAATATGTTTTTAAATAAGCATCAATTTTTTTGTAAATTAAACTTCATAGTTTTATTTTTCTTAGAAACGGTAATAATTTGAGTTTCACGTATACATCGAACTACTCTTCTTTTTTAATTTGAAATTCGTCATTTTTATTCTTTAGTAACAAGGAAAATCTGAGTTTTTTATAAATATCGAACTTCTCTATTTTTGTAATTTCAACTTATCGGTTTATTTTCTTTTAGTAACGGAAAAATCCTAGATTTCTAATAAATATTGAACCTTTCCCTTATCTAAATGTGAACTTCTAGAGTTTTTTTACTAGAAATGATGAAAATATTTTTTATGAATGTTGTATTGCTCTATTTTTTATAATTGAACTTCATGTTTTCATTTCTTAATAATGAGGAAAATCTGAATTTCGTATAACCATCGAACTACTCCATTTTTAGATTTGAACTTTTATGGGTTTTCTAATGGATAAAATCCTTTTTATATAATTTTGTGTTGAGATGCTTTATTTTTTGTGTTTGACCTTCTTGGGGTTTGTAATAAACATTGGACTTCTTTGTCTTTAAAATTTAGAAATCTAAGTTTTTCTAGAGACGGGGAAATCCATGTTTTTGTATAATTTCTGGAATGATCAAAATTTTAAATTTGAACTTCTAGGGTTTTTCTAGAGACGGGAAAATCCATTTTCCAAAGACGGGAAAATCCATTTTCCAAAGACGGGAAAATCCATGAGCTTTTTGTGTACAAACATATGTGTCTCTTTTTTGTTTTCTCATTTTTTCGAACTGTCCAATTTATTAAATATGAACTTCGAGAGTAAACATTATTCTAGGCGAGCCTTGTTTCGTTCTTCGTATAGAAATATCATGGTACTGAACACACAGCACACACAACTGAAGTATATCTTTTTTAAAAAAAATTGTGAATTCCTGCAACTAGCACACACACTAAACCTTCACGAGGATAAGGCTGAACTTCCTCATTTTAACAACGCACACCGGAACAGGAGCACACAAACACAACCCTGGGCACATTCGTGCTTGAGAATTTGCATCTCTGGGGCACATGGTGCTTGAGAAGAACACTGTAGAGGCGAGGAGAAATTTCCAACCCATGTCCCTCTACACCCATGTTTATAAATTTTTGCAAACTATGTGTTCTTTTTTTTTGCGAATGAAACTATGTGTTCTTTTTACCACTCGTTGCCTACTAGTTTATCTCAAAAAGTAGCGGGTCAATTATGCACATGTTTGCGAATTCACATACATGTCGGCTAGAGCAACAAAAAAATTACACCAAAAAGACCACTTTTCACTATGAAAAAAGCTCCATTTTTACATACCGAAGTCTTCACATGGATTACAGAAAAAGAAGTCTGAAAAAGCTCCATTTTCTCATGGTAGTAGTACAACAACGGCTCTTACAGACAATGAAGAACAGTTTGTAGCCAAACTTTTGTACCCTATGAAGACAATGTAAGTGCAGCAAACAAATTCACATAAAAACTGAGACAAAATGCACCGTACAAGGGCAGATTAAACAGTTAAGAAGACACTAGTCCCCCTTTGCTCACATGGGCGGCGTTGCACGTCCTGAGGCAGCGAAGTTGAACAGCCTGTGCGCTGCTCACCTCTTCTCTTCGTGGTGATTGATTTTTGAACTCATTTGGTAGTCGTACATGAACTTCTCGCAAACCAATATGTTCATAACATGAAAAACATCTTGCATGCGCCAATAAACAAAACAGAGAACAAAATTCCTAGGCATGTATATCGCTAGGAGGTCAACTTGTACATTTATTATTGAATTGACAAAATTATTGTTAGTGAATTGCCTCGCATTTAAATCAAGTCTGATGCTCATACATAAAGAAACAATCAAGAATTTAGTCTGTGAAGCAAACCATTAAACAGAGCAAAAAGTTGACCGGTGGAGTTTGGAAAAAGCAATGTTTTTTACCCCACTAGGTGTTCTTTAGCTAAAACCAAAAGGATCTTATCCTTCTGAGCAACGAACATGCAATCTCCAACTCACTATTTTTCTTTTTGTCTTCTTCCGTGTGTGACCAAATCCCCAGATCTACTACCGCTAGCAACTTTGTTTGTAAAATAAAATCAAAACCAAACATGAATAGTTTGGCCTTCAGAACGGATTTGGCTACAGTGCACTGAAAAAGCTCTCTAAATGTGCTAAAAAAATCTCTCTGAACCTTGATTCCCCATTACCTCTGAACTGCATCCGCCTAAAAACTATCATGTGACATGCTTCTGCAAAATAGGACGAGTTGGTTCATCATGGTGGTGACTGAAACACAAGGCTCTATAGAAGCACACAAGAAGAATTAGCACTTCACGGTGCTGATGCATTTTTGGATAAGAAAACTCTTTTTTTCAATGTTGAAGGACCTGTGAAACTGAACCAACATATCACTACATCCAACTTTTTTGCACCTGCAAATACATCTGAACTTCAGACAAGAAACTCACCTAGAGACAATACAGAAACTGGGCATAGTACAGCCGCAGGGAACAACATGTAAGTGAGATGGAGATAGGATGGACCTTGGAGGCGTCGATGTGCTGGGCAGCCACATGCCACACAGGTCAGGCAGGTGGTGGTCCTGGTAGTAGCCATGGCGGGTGGAGGAACTTGGCCATGTCGTATGGCGGGTTAGATTGGAATCCAGGCGACGCGATGGACCGCGTTGGCCGGCGAGGTTGAATTGAGCGGCAGGGGAGGGGATGGCCGGTCCTGCGGAGCGTGATGGTGGAGCGGCGGCGGACGGGTCTCGCGCGGCGGCGAGAAGATGTCACCCAGTGGCGATCGTATCTCGCGCAGAGGCGCGATCTCACGCGGCAGCGACGGCGGCGGTTGGTGGCCAGAGTTAGGTGGTGGTTGGGTGGTGTGAGGGGCTCGGCGGCGCGGGTGGCTGCGCGTGGGTCTCGCTGTCTCGGGGCTGCGCGCAATGGAAAAGCTGGGGGTCGGGGTAGGGCTGTTTTTTTTTTTTTTTGTCGCTGACGGGTTCGGGAGTTCAGGAACAAGTCCACCGTACCCTATATAAAGGATGGATAGTTTTCAGAATAACTATATTCTGATCTCAGGATCAGAATAGTGCTACCATATACTCCCTCCGTTCCTCTATATAAGGTGTATTATTTTTTTAAAAAGTCAAACTTTTCTAAGTTTAACCAAGTTTATAGACAAAAATATCAATATTTAGAATACCAAATCATTATCACTAGATTCGTCATGAACTATATTTTTACATTTTATATATTTAGTATTATAAATCTTTATATATTTTGCTATAAAGTTGGTCAAACATAGACAATAGTTGACTTTTTGAAAAACTAATACACCTTATATTTAGGAACGGAGGAAGTATATAACTACCCTATTACTTTAAAAACAAGAAGTTTCTAAAAAGTATATATACTAATAGAGATAATAGCGAACATTTTTCCACCACAAAAACTTAAATAAAATACATATAATATTTTATAAACCTAATATTTCTAAAAATGTTTTTAAATCCAAAATACATATCAAAATAAATTTTTAAAAAGTTCCCAACCCCTTTTATATTGAAGGAGTCATATTACCTTCTCTCCTTTATCTTTTATTTCTGAGTTGGATTTGTTTCAAATAATAAAATAAATATGAAATCCAAAATGAATAGTTGGGAAAGTCCTTTTATTACCTCTCATTTCAATATTCAGAAAACTCCAAAATTTCAAATCCTAGTCAAATTAACTAAGAGCAAGCATCACACGCAAGTTATAAATGATCTTATTTAAATAATTAACATTCCAAAATTGAAATTTTGGGATGTTACAAATTGGCAATTGCTTGACTTGCGAGCCGTTAGATTCATCAAACTTCACATCTACCGTATCTTCAACTTTTCGGGTTAAGTTGTTGTAGATACGGTAAGTGTGAGAGTTTGAACCGTAACCGAGTAGAAAACTTCATGGGATTTAGGAGCAAATTTTGAACGACGATACTTATCAAGAATGTAACACTTTGAGCAAAATACTCGAAAGTATCCAACAAGTGGATTGTTGTCGGTGAGTAGCTCGTATGTCGTTTTACCAATAACCTTGTGAAGATAAAGTCGGATTGTAGGTAAATCTAGAAAAATCATAAACTATGACCTAGCCGAAAGGGATACCACCAAGGCTCCTGTAAGCATTGGGACCGAAGAGATCCATATGAAGTCGCTCAAGTGGTCTCCTTGTGGTCATGATGTTCTTCACGGGATGACTTCCTGCAAAAAATTTTCCTGCTTCGCAAGCACTACAAATTCTATCCTTGTCAAAGATAACGTCTTTAACACCAAGAATATGATCTCCTTTAACAAGTTTATCAAGATTTCACATGCCAAAGTGTCCTAGTCGTATATGCCATAACCAACCTTTAGAAGATTTTTCAATAAGACATGTACGAGGTTGGGCTCTCTTAGTTAAGTAAACAATGTATAGATCACCTCTACGGATGGCGGTAAAGACCATATTATAATTATCTCGACGATACACTTGGCAACCTACTTCGGTAAATAGAACATTGTAACCAAAGTCGGCTAGTCTATATACAGAAATAAGATTGTATCCAAGAGATTCAACAAGCATAACATTTTTAATGGAGCTATCATTGGATATGGCCACCTTACTTAGGCCAAGTACCTTACCCTTGGAGTTGTCTCCAAAAGTCACATGCTTGCATGGACCATCGTTCTTAGCAAGCTCACAAAGCATGGCTCTATGTCCGGCCATGTGATCATTGCATCCAATATCAAGAATCCATTCCTTTCCACCGGCCATCTAATCTCGAAGATTTGCCACGATACTAAGATTTCTCATAGTCTTCTCATATTCGATGGCAAACTCTTCATCCTCATCATAATAGCCATGTTCAACGTTGTCATCATCAACATGTATATGATCATCACCTAGGGCAATGGATTCATTAGTTGCATGATTATGACAATGTTCAAGATTATGAATTCTATTGGCTTCTATTATGGTATTTCTAATGGTTCTAACATCAACTTTAGCACGCCTAAGGTCAGACAATCATCAAATTTAGGATCACTCAGCTTCATCTTATGAAAAGCAATAGTTTTATGAAGAATCTCATCAAGGTTCTTTATTGAGCAACTGGGATAGCGCATTTCCAAGCCCATCCACAAAGTATAGGCACACTCAAAGTTTTGCATACGGACAAGCATGATTTTAGGTAATCCTCGAATGATAAGATTGACAGTTCTAAGCATGTCAATTTATTCTTCATGAGTGGGGTGCAAGGGATCAATAGGAGGCACATAAGGGCTATGAGTATACGTGCTCAAGTTAAATTCATCAAAGATATAAAGCATTTCATTCGTCCAAGAATTATAGTACTCTTCATCGAGAATAGGCACTCTACATCTAAGACTCCCCAACGTAGACAAATTCATCTTCCTCCAATGGTGATTAAACCAAGAAAATGGAGACAAAAGGCTTTGATACCAATTGTAGGATCGAGAAGATAGGTCTAGAGGGGGTGAATAGACACTTAACAAACCAAAGGTGCAGGTTTTAGTTTTCTTGAAGTTTAGGAAAATTTTGACACTAGTTAAGACACAACCAACACTTTCTACACATGCATATCTAGAGACAGAGCAGCGGAAATAATGCAACATGCAATTGTGTGGAAAGTAAAGGGGTAGAGATGGGAAGATCAAACGCAATGAAGACACATTGATTTTGGTCATAGTTCCGAAAGGTGGTGCTATCGTATGTCCACGTTGATGGAGACTTCAACCCAGGGAGGGTAACGGTTGCTCGATTCCACAAAGGGCTCCACCCACGAAGGGTCCATAAAGAAGCAACCATGTCTATTCCAACATGGCTTACGTCAACGAAGGGTATATCTTCACAAAGTAGGCGATCTCCTTGCCCTTACAAACTCCTTGGTTCAACTCCACATGATCTTGGAGGCTCCTAAGTGACACCTAACCAATCTAGGAGACACCACTCTCCAAAAGATAATAGAGGGTGTTGTTGATGATGAACTCCTTTCCTTTGTGCTTCAAATGATAGTCTCCTCAACACTCAATCACTCTCTCAAAGATTTGGCTTGGGTAGGAGAAGAATTAGAGTGGAAAGCAGCTTCGAGAGGCTAGAAATCAAGGTTCAAATGGTTGGATTGAATGCCTTGATCTCAACACATGAGTAGGTGTTTCTCTCTCAGAAAATGAATGGTGGAGGCGTAGTTTCGTTCTGATGGATCTCTCTTCGAGTGAGTGGGGGTGGAGGGTTATAAATAGAATTCACCAAGAGTCCAACCTTTACAACCTTTTGACTCAACTCGGTGACACTAAAATAGAAATCTTGGTGAGACCGACCTGTGTAAAAGATTCGAACATTGGGCGTCTCGGTGAGACCAAATGGAACAACTCGATGAAACCGGTGTGTGATGACCTAAGCGAGACCTCATTTCGGTAGTTTCGATCAAACCAACTCGGTAATTACGAAAAGGTGTGAAAAGGTTACAGAAACTTGGTCACCTCATTTCGGTGGGACCAAATATCATCTTGGTAGAACCATTTTATTAGAGTTTAGTTGTGGCTCTGTCTAGGATCAACTCGGTGTGTCCGGGTGTATAAGATTCGGTGGGACCGAGATGGACTTTTAGGGTTTGGACAGACAGGATTCAGAGAAAATAGTTGAGGACTTTGGAGCAATATCTTCAAGCACTTGAGAAACTAAATCATGATCAAAACACCATCCCCTTTTAATAATATTGGCTTTCCTATGGACTCTTGGATCACTTAACCAAAAATGTAGAGGATTGAAGCTTTTTCCAATCCATGTCCTTAGCATTTTGTAGGGGTCCACAATCACCTATCCTTACCATGCCAATGTTTAACATTTCTAAAATACACTAGATGAAAATGTTAGTCCAACAATACGTATGTTGACATGAATTACCAAGACCATCAAGGGAGAAACTGTGGAGTATCGAGACCTATTTATGAAGGTGTGTACATGCTTGGAGGCTACAGTGAAGGATATTTTTACCCAACATGGATGATAGCATGATCTTTGAATTGGCCTTCCTACGGCTACGTTATACAGTCTCAACATGATAACTTGTATTCTGCCTTTTTCAAATTTTTTGGAACTTGATATTGGCTATGGCTGTGTGCATCTCAATTATGCAGAGGCCGGGTGTAATGCTTAAACCTTTTAAGTAATAAAGCATCCTTTATCAAAAAAATGTATGCAATTATCCTGTGCAATTTACATCATCGGTTGAAGCAAAAATGCTCGAGGTGATGTAAAACTACTTTTGTGTGACCAAGATACATGTTGTAGGGTGGAACCCTAAGTGGGGATCTTTCACGAATTGGAGGGGGAATCCCCCAAGAACAAGAAGAACACAAGAGGGAAAACAAGAGGAAACACTCAATTGACTAGATCCAAGAACACACAAGTGTTCACAATGATCCAAGAACAACAAAGGAAAGATACAAGATACTAGTTCATCCCAATCCTATCAGGAGAGAGGTCTTGATGGTCCTATGATGGGGATCCTTCTCACATGTGGGGGTCTTGATATCCACAAGTGGATCTTCTCCCTTAGGAGGACATGATCTCCTAGAGGAGGGGATACAAGGAGCAAAGCTCACAAATGTCTCACATATACTTTGCTATCCCTAAAAAATGGTCTAGGTACGGAATATATATAGGTGGCTGGAGGTGAGGGACGAGGTGGATGAAGAGGAGGCCCAAACAGCAATCATAGCCGTCCATCCTATAGGTCCTGTGCGCACGGGGTAAGTTGGGCCCGTGCGCACGGGGTGCTCCTGCGCCAGCTCCCTGTGTAGTCCATGCGCACGGGGTCTTCGAGGCCCGTGGGCACGGGGTCGCCTGGGAGGTGCAGAGTTGATCTTGTTGCACTCCTTCTTCCTCCTTGTGGCCTTGGGGTCCTTCTCCTTGGCCTCCGGGATGCTCCCCAACTGCTTGGTGGCGGTCGTCCTCATACAGAGTGATGCACAATGATCCATGGTGAGGTAGCAACCAAGTCCTATGGATATTCATGCAAATCTTGGAGAGGAGCGGGTTCACCTTAGGTTCATTAGGTCCACTTGGGGCTTGAGGTGCAATGAAGGTGAACATGGTGATGTCCAGAGGATGCTCCGCATCATCACCTCCCCCTTGGGAAAGATCCGACCTCGGATCGTAAACCATATCACCATGGGAAAGAGATGATGTTGCCGTGTATAAGTTGACGATCACCAAGCATCCGTCCTCTTGTAGCTTGAAATGGGCACTCTCCAATGTCGCACCCTCTTGAAATTCCTTCAAAAGGAGCAAAGATAACAAGCACTTGAAAAAACAAATGTGGTTGGCATTAGAGCAAAACCAAACATTCGAGAGGTGATTCACCCAACAAGTGTTGTCATCACGCATAGCATATGGTGTAACAAAGGATTGTGACATGGCATGAAAGCACATAAATTGAGCAAAATCAAGGACATCATGGAAACAAGCATGTAAATGTGAGGTAGCGATGCAAATATGTGTGTCAAGAGAATAAGCATCTACCTCAAACTCATAGAAAGCATGCATAAGGCTCTCAACAAATGGTCTATGGTATGCATATGAAGAATTCACAACACCAAATATAATGACATGTCTAAACACATGGGGCAAGTGCAAGACAATCCAAGCATAATGTGCACGGGGTGTAGTGAATATAGAGTGGCACTCAACACAATAGAAAGAGCAATTTTTCATCATGTGTGAGGCAATCATAGTGATCAAGTAGTGCAAGCTAGTAGTGCGAAGATGCAAAATACTAGAAGGAATCATGGCTAGCATGTCATGTGTACAAATAGTGGGCATGAATAATTCACATGACATAGCACAAGCATGAAAGCAAGATATGAGCAAAACATCATCAATGTATTGGAGAGAGGGCATATGTAAATAGCAATGGGGCATAATGACTCTCCCAACACAACAAGCATCAAAAGCATTAGGCACAAAGAAATCATGGCAATAGCTACTAGGATCTCCACCAAGCATGCAAATACACATAGAAGTAGTATAAAGATGAATCATGGGTAGATGCAAGCAAGGGTCACAATTGCATGGCAAAGGCATGGAAAGAGGCATAGCATGCAAAGTGAACACGAGAAAATGGGCATAACGTAACAAGTGATATATAACCCAAAGCCGTGTGAGAGCCAAGTAGAAGAGATGCGCGTAGTCGTTGTGCGAAGGGAACGGTGGTAAGGATAGTCCATGTGATCCCAAGTCATCGTTGCTCTCAAGAGCTCGTTTCGTCAACTCTTGGGATTGAGAGGTTGACGAATATACGTGAGTACCTACACAAAACAAAGGCAAAGGAAAAATTGTGTGTGCGTGGTAGATGTACACATCATCCATCATGATGTGCACGTGCTTGTGTTGGTTAGCACAAAATATACAATGCTCAAATAAATGAGTTGCATGATATTGAAACATGTCATCCATCATGAGAGGTTTGTTGTTATGTATAGCATAATGGAGACTCAAAGGATGTAATGCATCACTCGCAATATCTAGAGCATTGTGAGGAATGGTATGCATGTGGTGCACACAAGGGATGTAATCATGCGATACACAATAATTTTCATGGCATGGCATATGAGATGAATTGCACAAGTCATGTAAGGGAAGCATGGCAATATCATCACATGAAAAACAAAAGCCAATGACCATCATCTCGTCATCTATGCCATATGTGCAAATAGGATTTACTTTAATGGGGCATGCAATGTTACTATGTTGAAATTGAAATGATGCAATATGGGATATCTCACTCATAGCATATGACAAGTTTAATGGATTGTCAAACATGATGTGACCAAAAGAATTTTCACATGGTATCCTATGGATCATAGCATCACAAGTAGGCAATTCAACATGATCATCATCATATTCATCATAAATGGGTGGCATATCGAAACAAGACATAGTATGTGATGAATCCATAGGGTGATCATCATCATGCAAGCAATCATTTGCAATATAGTGCACTAGTGGGACAAGAGAAGCACCATCACCTATGTTACCTATGGAGCTCCACTCATGTGGTGTAGGTGAGGTGTCGAAGATCGAGTCGTGGTCATATTCATCGTGATGGAACCATGTGGGGGTGCATCGTATTCCACCATGGCCATCATCTTGTCCATAGGAAGGGCGAAGTCGTCGAGGATCGGCGCATCATCATAAATGGGACCTAGCACCAAATGAGAAGACACAATAGAGGTAGAGGTCAAGTCGTTAGAGTTGAAAGTGGCCTCACATGACCTATCAACTATCTCACTCTCTCTATGTGGTGGTTCACTCACTCCCTCAAGGTAGGTGCACTCAAACTCACATATGGTGGAGTCACTCATCTCACTCAAGTGGTGGGGGTTGTGGCTCTCCTCACATGGGAGTTGTGGCAACTCGTCATATATGGGGCTAGTGGTGAAGTCACTCTTACTCTCAATATGGTGGCACAAGTCACTCAAGTCATCATATGTCGCCATGGTCGAAGGGAAAATCCCATGCTCAGCCATCTCTCTTGAGGGGCTTCCGAAGATGGAAGTGTCGCCCTCGCTCGTAGGTGATCTCCTTGGACTTGATGATGTCGAAGTAGGCGTACTTGTCGGAGGTAGGCGAAGATGTCGTACATCGAAAGGCGAAGATGCCTTGATTACCCTTGGCGAAGATGCTGAAGTGGTGGTAGTAGCCGTAGCTCCGTCTTGGCGGTGCTCGTCTCGCGGTCTTCTCTTGTACTCATGAAGTTTTTCTTGACGGTGCCGCGTGGTACTTGCATCTTGTGGCCGTAACGAAGACTTGCGACTTGAGCGTCTCCGCCGTGAAGATGACGAAGAGGAAGAAGACTTGTAGTTGTCCCACACGTGTCGGATGTCATCCAATTGTGCGTACAACTTGGTGTCGATGTAGTCCCTTTTCCATGCTCCGCGTTAGTGAATGTTGACGGTGAGTCGCTCAATGCTTCGCATTGCTCGTTGTAGTCCAAAGATGGGCGTTTTGGTGATGTAGTTGTTCGCGCCGTCGTTGTCATGGAAGACCGGAGATGAAATGCCTTGCCTATCCATCACAAGACTCGAGCAAATGTGAGTGGAAGAAAGGAAAGAACTAGACCAATGTACCTTATCCAATGTTGAAGATGGATCAATGATCACTCAATAATGTAACAAGGAAATATCACAATTGGTACCGGATCTTGTCAATTCTCACACCTACACAAGTAAGACTTATGGTGGATCTCGGTGAGGATAGTGGCACAAAAATTTGATGCAAAAATGTTAGCAAGAGTCAATAATGTTGGAAAAGATTCACAAATTCGCAAGTGAAACAAGTAGACCAATAGCAATATGTGGCACACGGAAACACACACACGGATAAATAAATGGGGTCGTGCAACCAAGGAATGAGGACAAAATGTGGAATCCATGGAAAACGCTCGTGTTGCACAACTCAAGAGAGACGCTAGCATGATTGCTCAATAGGCGGATACGACACTTGTGCACAACCTATAAGATGCAAAATTTATGAGCTTTCTATCCCAAGTATGCTATGTGTATGATGTTCCGGTGTTTCGCATACGATGATCCAAGATGATCAATATGGTAGTATGGTATGCAATGTGGCGATGCTATGGCTCTTGCTTACAAGCTTCTTTGCTCTCTTTTCTTTTGCTTAAAAGCTTATTCTCTTTTTTTGATATGGCCACTATGCGAAATGCACAAACCAAGATAGCAATTTTGTATATGCGGGAACAATCTTGTGACACAAGAGATGATATGATGCCAAGATGATACCAATATGATATGGTATGTATGTAATGGAAGGTACGGATCACTAATGTGCACACGTAACGTTGCCGACAATACTCAAATGGCTAGTCTCGATAGGCAAGTGACGCAAAATGGGCTAAGGGGTTAACAATGTAATGGCAAGAATGTACAATGAAGGGATACCACGATACCAAGATGATATAAAGGTTACCGTTCTTGCTTATGGTTAGGGTGTCAAAATGGTGAAGTGGTCGATGTCGATGACGACCTCGTGGCGATAATGAGTGGTGGTGGTCTTGATGTAGATACCAAGATGATGTAGACCCGTCCCTAAGTAGCCGAAACACCTTAGGAAACGGTAAAAACCGCAAACTCAAAATCTCATATGGAAAAGGTCAAATGTGGAAGCGGAGATGGCAATGCGGAAGTGGTGGTGGTGGTTGATGAAGAAGCGACCGTCCCTAAGTAGCCGAAACACCTTAGGAGATTAAACTCACCACTCAAACAACCATAAATGCTATATGGAGCAAAGGGGGTTAGGTTGCGGAAGGCTATGGTGGTTTTTGCGGGTGATATGGTGGAGGGCCTAGGAAAAGATGCCGAAATGTCAAAATTTGGATGGAGTCAAATGGTGTTGGAACCTATCTAGTTGGATGGGGGATGTCAATAGCTACTCAACGAGCTAAAGAACGCAAAAATCGGACTTCGGATGTGGAAGTTATGGCCGAAACGATGAAGTGCTCGTGGCTGGCCTGGGAGGGCCGTGCGCACGGGGGTAGGAGCCCGTGGGCACGGGGTCCCGTGCGCACGGTACACACACCGAGGGCACGGGGTCACCTAGGACACGCGTGTTTGGCGGATTTCTTCCTGATCTGGGCTCCAACTGGATGGGTCTCGTTGGTGGGGTTTAGCTGGGGTATGGGGGTGGTATGGGAGGGTGGGGGTGTAGCGACCCAACCTCAGACGGTCAAGTCTCTGTGCTTAAGTGTCATCCCTGGATCGGTATGCTGACACACACATTACTCTAGGATTTATAACAGAGGTAAATCACATGTATAAAATAACGTAAATACTATTACCTCAATCCAAATAGTGGAAGTAACAACAAGGTTGTGGATTCCCATCAACACCAACGGCAAAGTTGAGTGTAGAAATCGTAACCCTAACGTATCACTTACTCGTCGTAAGAATCCTGCAACATGAGACGTTGCAGCCACAAAGGGTCAGTACATTGAATGTACTGGCAAATTCACACCATAGGATAATGATGAATAATAACTATCACTACATGTATATATGGCTGTTGGAAAATCTCTATGGTTATAATGTTTTTACGAAAAGCCAATTTTTCCCTACTGCAAAGGAATATAATTTATTTAACTGCAAAGTTGGTTGAAAAATATTGAGAAGGTTCCTCCAACTCAATCCCAAATTAACATCAATAACCCAACAAATTATTTAAGTAACGTGATGAGATTATTATGATAATCCAAGAACCAGATACTCAAGATGTCCATAATCGGGGACACGGCTAATCATGATTAGTTTATACACTCTGCAGAGGTTTGCGCACTTTTGCCCACAAGACTCGATCTCCTCCATTGGATTTCTTGCACTACATGGTGTTTGAGAAACGGATGACCGAGACATAGTCTTTCAGAAGCATTAACTCTCTACTCCAGATAGACTATACCACCCACAACCCACTACATCTGCTACTCTACCTCTTCAAGAGCTTCACACAACTTACTCAACTATGCTAGAGCCCATAATAGCTTGTGGCTGCACATGAAAGTTTCTACATGAATAATCTTATGATCCCTTTGAGCTTGGGTGGCATTCCATAGGGTGATCACACGGGTCCTCCGGGATCCCCTTGGGCAAACACTGGGTTCTCCAGGTGCCCGGGCAAACCACTGGGTGCTCCAGGGTGCCCCAACCAATCCACCCAGATGTGCATTAAAGTAGCCACCTTAAGTTAACCATTAAATAATAACTCTCACATCTGTCATGAATTCTCTCAAACCAATCCACGTCTATGAGAATAGCATAGCAATATGAGCATAACGTAAAAGTAACTCCCAAGGTTTGAATGCGGGGCAATAGGTTCCTACCTCATCAACTACTTCCCAATACCCACATGTTATCAATCCTACTCATGCAATGTTTAAGGGTGAAACTAATGCATAGAAACTGGGTATGAAAGGGATATGATCAAAATGTGAACTTGCATGTACTATTGATGAAGATGATTCGCACTCAAAACTCTTGACAGTTCTACTCGTCACACTCCGGTCAATCTATCATAAGCAAGCGATAGTAACCACACATAAGCAATCACTCAAAGGATCAAAAAGATCGAACAAAACAATTCAGAAAGCTTCAAAATCAAGCCAATAACTCTTGCAACCTAAAAAAATTTCTAACAGTGCCAAAATTATGTGAATTTGGCCTTATCAAAAAGCTTAGGTCGAGAGCTTCGATTTGCCAAAAGAACCAACTAAATCGGAGTTACGAAGCTCTTATGATCAAAAGAAGTTTCAAATTCAAAACTGTTTGAATTCAAATTTTAAACTTTCAAAAACATGTTTGAGTTGTTTATCTGGATAGAGGAGATCATAATGAAGAAGTGGGCGTTGGTTTCATTGAATTTGGATAAACGAGCGAAAAGTAATGATCGTTTGAAGTTCAGGGACTAAACTGTAAAGAAAGTATTTGCAGAAAGATCCCTGGCTGAAATTAAAAGAAAAAGAAAAATCCTATCGAATGAACGTTCGCTACAAAGGCATATGCAAAGAAAATCGTTCACTACAGAGGCCTAACTGGTGAACGTTTGCTAAATAAGTTAACTAAATAAATAAAATCGGGTTTAACAAAGAAAAACCGAAAACAAGAAAAACCAGATCGGACCGGGCGGTTTTACCGGTCCACGCGGGTCAACAGCGACGGCGGCTTTCTGCGGCGGCGGTGCGGTTAGCAGCGGCGAAACACGGGCGGCGGCGGCAAGGTGCGGCGCGACGTCGGCGGCGAGGCAGAGGCAGCGGCAGTGGCGTCGTAGGGGCGGCGGCGGTGATCTGCGGTGGCGGCGGCTCAGGCAGCAAGCGGCGGCGGTGCGAGATCTGCGAGGGCGACGGCGGCGAAGCGAGAGGAGGAATGGGGCGGTGGTGGTGCGGCTTTATATGGGGGAGTCGGTCTCGGTGCGTGGAGAAGGGGGCAGGAGGAGGCTGGGCGGCGCACGACGTCCATGGCGGCGGCGCTGCGTACGACGGGCGGAGTCCGCCCGTGGTTGGGGAAGCGCGGTGCTGGGCTGGGCCATGGCCTGGCTGGGAGCTAGGTCGGCCCAGTCGGCGAAGAGGTTTCCTTTTTTTAAAATAAAGATTTTCCAGTCAAACAAAAATAAATAAAACAAAATAAACAAAAATATTATATAGGCATATAATATATCAAAATTTTCAGAAAACAATTTTCTACAACGTGAATATTTTTATAACTTTAAATAAAATCTACAAAAATTCGAATAAATCAAAAAATGCTACTGATATAATAAAACCAACTAAAATCATTTTAAAAATACCAAAATGATTTCAAATTAATTTTTCTCCAATTTTCTATTGTAGGGAATCATGTTACCCTATTTTCCGTATATTTTATTTTTGGAGAAAAATAATTTGAATAAAACCCAAATAACTCCAAATTGAAAATAATTTCCAAAAGGACTTTGAATTTGATCCTTTTAAACTTCCAACTCATATTTCATATGTTTTAAAGAAGTCATTTTATCTTCTCTCATGAAAATCATTGAGTTGCTTAAAGTTCTGAATTTGTAATATTTTCAAATGAAATTCAAATCTTTTCAAAACCCTTTATCATTTATTTAAATGGAAGAAGTCAGATTATCTTCACTCCAGGGTTTTGTGATGAAAAGAATTTGAATTCATGGAGATCAAAATGCAAAATGAAAGTTTGGGACGTCCTTTTATTCCCTCTCATTTAACTTTCAAAAAGTTTCAAATTCACTCACTTTCAGTCAATCAATCAAATCTATCTATCTATTTATTATAACATTCCAAAATTTAGAATTTTGGGATGTTACAAACCTACCACCATTAAAATGAATCTCATCCTTGAGATTCGGAGAGGCTAGAAAGAAATAGGTTAGGTTTGGGGTCTTCTCAAAATCCATCGATCGTCTTTGGGGTCTGGGGTGCTACCACCCTTAGAAACATTGTTACGGTCCCATCAATACTGATATACTTCATCCTTATTCTTGACGGGGCCAGTCTTCTCAAATTCTCAGGAAAATTCCTTCTTTGAGCTCTTCCGTGTAGTGGCATAACCTTTACCGCAATTCTTCTATCCTTTCATCTTGGTAAGGTTATTCCGAGACTGGGTCTTCTTAGCTGACGGGTCTGGCGCCAATACTAAACAACTTTCGATATCTCATGGTGGTCAACAATTTATGGTTTTTCCTACAGGAAATGGGTCTGGGCTTCATTCTCACTATATATCCTACGATTGGCAACAACTGCCTTGTAGAAGGGAAAATACTTATACCATTCTAAGGTTCAAAGAAGGTTTAATATCGTCGTCTCTCTACTATAGGCAAGTCACTCAGATTTACCATCCCGTATAGCAAGGCGAACAATAAGAGTAAGTCGGTATGGTGATCAATCCATCCCGCACCCAAATCATTACCTTGTATACGGTTTAGCGAATCTCGCATTCTAACACTCAGTCATCCTCTCAAGCATTGCAGAATTTCTCTTGTCGACGAACCAAGTTTAGATAAATCCATTGATTCTGCAAGCCAAACAAACATCTATCGTTTCTTCACAACTCTCAGGTTTTGCGTAAACTCCTATAAGATTGTTTGTTGATAAAATCGTCACTTCTTCTAGGGTTTTTGCTTCAGCAAGAGTGTGCTTGCTTCTTAGCAGGTCCTGGGTCCTGTGGGTTATGGCCCATCTCATCACTTATAAACCTTGATCTCATCATCGGGGCAACTGATCATTATTCCGACATCCAGCTTCCTAGCATACTTAAAATCCATCCAATTGTACTGTCTCCCTTCCTTCTATTGGCACCCAACTAAGACGTGATTACTCCATCTCATCATGGAGTTACAATTGCTCCATATTACCAACATTATACCTCCTCTATATCCAATAGTACTTCATCCCTTCATACTCTTGGGATATCCCACTTATCAAGACAAAACTCATTCTTATTTTGTACGAAATCCACTATGTGGAATATCATTATCTTTTCCAGGGGTCAAGGGTCCTCACAGGGTACTACCACCCTTAAAATGCTCCAATCTTCCATAGACCATATTTCTCATATCCTTGAAAATGGTCAAGATCTTTGTTCATAGAGTAACAACTCATAAAATCCAAATAGTACCCACGATACTAACTTTATCGATTCTCAAAGTATTACAATCTCCTGCACTTCCATTACATGCATCAACTCAACACCTCAATATAAAGGTAAATGTTCTCACTACTACTACTATACTTTTCATGGACACCACTAATTATCACAAGTCTCCTTCTCCTTGGGGAATTCTCTGGCAAAATGCCCTGCTCCATTACAACGAAAACATATTACTTTTGACAAGTCTCAAGGTTTCCTTTTTGGGAAACTGCTGAGGTAGTGCCCTGACTCCTTGCACCTGTAACAGGTGATATGACTCAGGTCCTTCCTGAAATCCAATCTAGTTCTCTTCCTGGACCTTTCCTTGCCAATCATGGCTTCTATTTCTTGTGGGTCATACTCTACTTCCTCCGTCAGGAATTCTACTAGATCCCCATTCATACAATTCTGGGAGATGTGTCCTTCTCCTCCACATGAATAGCATGACTTGGTGCAGGGTTTAATTGGTTCTTCTTTGGGTGTGTCCTCCACCTCTTTCTTAAACACTAGTTCTTCTAGAACTTCCGTGAGGGCTCCTTTCTTTCTTCTCCTGGATGGTTCTTTGTACCATGGGGTAAATGTGACACTAAGCAGGGTAGTGGGTAGTCCCTTCACACAAGAAACAAGTGATTTGCCTAGTTGGGCATTCTTCAGCTGGGTGACTTCCTTCACAATTTGGGCATTCTCCCTTGTGTTCTTTATGGGTGTGTCCTATTTCTCCACAAATCTTGCATGCACAAGGTTTCTTCATATCCTTTCCATAAGGCTTCAACTTCTGGGATACAAGACGAGATCTTTGCATAGTCAACTTAAATTCTTTCCAAGTGGTTACTCCTTGCCATCCATTCATGGTTTGGTACATCCTCCACCAAGTAGCAGCACCTCTTTCAAAGCACTGAAGAGCATGCTGGGTCATATCATTTCCAACTATAGGGTTATTCTCCATGTGATCCTCCATGTTCTGAATTCATCAATCTGTCTCCAACTGACTCATCGGTCCAGAAAATACAAGCTCATCTCCATTCATCCTCTATTGGGTCCATGTGGGTTTGGGGTGAGATAAGAGAGATAGAGAGGGATACACACAATGCAACCAATAGTTTTGAAAAGACAGATTTTTTGTGGCTGTAGAAAAAACATCAAACAAATGACAGCTCACCATCGTCGCATCTAACGTAAGTATATAACAGGGGTTTGGTCTTCTGAAGGTCAATAAATCTTCAACGTCGCCAGACTCTTCAAGTCTTGTTCATGTCTTTGATGGCTTCTTCCGATCATGCTTGTCCTTCTCAAGTTCCTCTGCCAGATTTCTGTTGACGTGAAGTCTCTAGTGACATCCTTTAATATTTCTGGAGTTGTGTTCCAAACTTCTGGGTTTCAATATCCTTGGCATGAGCCATGGTCCTACTGTCCTTCAGTTCTTGACAAATCTCCGGTATCTCGAGGTTGTAGCTCCTCCAGCTTGGCTACTTTCAGCTTCTGGTTCCTGAGTTCTTCACGAAATTCTTCCTTGTCTAATACGGCTTCCTGGAGCTCCATCTTAAAATTCTTGATGTACTACTCCAGATCCTGGTGATACACCGGCTAAGGTTAAAACTTCATCTTTTGCTGATAGATGCTTCATCAGCCTTCTACCATCCAATCCTTCCGAAGAAATGCATGCTTAGCTCAGCTCGGTGACCATAGTATCAGTGGCGATGACATTACAGATAACCGTGTTTCTACCCTTGTCATTGCCATGAGCTATCTTCCATAGTTGATACCTCCTGCCTTAGGGTTTTCTTGACAAAAATTTGAGTTCTCATGCTCCATGTTCCGATCTTTCTCCGATACACCTTGATCTCGAGTATTGACGGCTTCCACAGTCTGAAACAGTCCAATAGGGTAGCCTTCCTAGGTCATACAAATCTGGAAAATTCTACAAGGCCTTCAAATTCTCCTAGTCTTCGGAGTCTTCAACCGATGTAGTTTCCATTATTATAATGCACGGTAAAATCCTATTCATTCCGAAATGATCTTACTTGTCTGATATCTTGTACTTCTTGGAGTGGTCTCATCAGTCGAATCCTCGTGGTCAAAAAGGGGAAAGGGGTATAGTCTCACTAAAAGAATTTTTTTGAATAAGCTCAGAAGAGAAGAGAGGTAAAAGATCCTTTTGAAAAGAAAGTTTTAGAGAAAATCTTTCCTATGGGCTTGCCAATTTCTAGGGGTCACGTCCTACAATCAATATGTGCTCTGATACCATCTTGTAGCGACCCGACCTCAGACGGTCAAGTCTCTGTGCTTAAGTGTCATCCCTGGATCGGTATGCTGACACACACAGTACTCGAGGATTTATAACAGAGGTAAATCACATGTATAAAATAACGTAAATACTATTACCTCAATCCAAATAGCGGAAGTAACAACAAGGTTGTGGATTCCCATCAACACCAACGGCAAAGTTGAGTGTAGAAATCGTAACCCTAACGTATCACTTACTTGTCGTAAGAATCCTGCAACATGAGACGTTGCAGCCACAAAGGGTCAGTACATTGAATGTACTGGAAAATTCACACCATAGGATAATGATGAATAATAACTATCACTACATGTATATATGGCTGGTGGAAAAGCTCTATGGTTATAATGTTTTTGCGAAAAGCCAATTTTTCCCTACTTCAAAGGAATATAATTTATTTAACTGCAAAGTTGGTTGAAAAATATTGAGAAGGTTCCTCCAACTCAATCCCAAATTCACATCAATAACCCAACAAATTATTTAAGTAACGTGATGAGATTATTATAATAATCCAAGAACCAGATACTCAAGATGTCCATAATCAGGGACACGGCTAATCATGACTAGTTTATACACTCTGCAGAGGTTTGCGCACTTTTCCCCACAAGACTCGATCTCCTCCATTGGATTTCTCGCACTACATGGTGTTTGAGAAACGAATGACCGAGACACGGTCTTTCAGAAGCATTAACTCTCTACTCCAGATAGACTATACCACCTACAACCCACTACATCTGCTAGTCTACCTCTTCAAGAGCTTCATGCAACTTACTCAACTATGCTAGAGCCCATAATAGCTTGTGGCTGCACACAAAAGTTTCTACATGAATAATCTTATGATCCCTTTGAGCCTGGGTGGCATTCCATAGGGTGATCATACGGGTCCTCCGGGATCCCCTTGGGCAAACACTGCGTTCTCCAGGTGCCCGGGCAAACCACTGGGTGCTCCAGGGTGCCCCAACCAATCCACCCAGATGTGTATTAAAGTAGCCACCTTAAGTTAACCATTAAATAATAACTCTCACATTTGTCATGAATTCTCTCAAACCAATCCACGTCTACAAGCATAGCATAGCAATATGAGCATAACGTAGAAGTAACTCCCAAGGTTTGGATGCAGGGCAATAGGTTCCTACCTCATCAACTACTTCCCAATACCCACATGTTATCAATCCTACTCATGCAATGTTTGAGGGTGAAACTAATGCATAAAAACTGGGTATGAAAGGGATATGATCAAAGTGGGAACTTGCCTGTACTATTGATGAAGATGATTCGCACTCAAAACTCTTGACAGTTCTACTAGTCACACTCCGGTCAATCTATCGTAAGCAAGCAATAGTAACCACACATCAGCAATCACTCAAAAGATCAAAAGATCGAACAAAACAATTCAGAAAGCTTCAAAACCAAGCCAATAACTCTTGCAACCTAAAACAATTTCTAACGGTACCAACATTATGTGAATTTGGCCATATCAAAAAGTTTAAGTCAAGAGCTTCGATTTGCAAAAAGAATCAACTAAATCGGAGTTACGAAGCTCAAGTTATGATCAAAAGAAGTCTCAAATTCAAAACTGTTTGAATTCAAATTTTAAACTTTCAAAAACATGTTTGAGTTGTTTATCTGGATAGAGGAGATCATAATGAAGAAGTGGGCGTTGGTTTCATTGATTTTGGATAAACGAGCGAAAAGTAATGATTGTTTGAACTTCAGGGACTAAACTATAAAGAAAATATTTGCAGAAAGATCCCTGGCCGAAATTAAAAGAAGAAAAAAATCTTATCGAACGAACGTTCGCTACAGAGGCATATGCAAAGAAAACCTTTCACTACAGAGGCCTAACTGGTGAACGTTTGCTAAATAAGTTAACTAAATAAATAAAATCGGGTTTAACAAAGAAAAACCGAAAACAAAAAAACTGGATCGGACCGAGCAGTTTTACCGGTCCACGCGGGTCAACAGCGACAACGCCTTTCCGCGGCGGTGGACTTCGACGGCGGCGGCGCGGTTAGCAGCGGCGAAGCGCGGGCGGCGGCAGCAAGGTGCGGCGTGGCGTCGGCGGCGAGGCAGAGGCAGCGGCAGCGGCGTCGCAGGGCGGCGGCGGTGATCTGCGGCGGCGGCGGCGAAGCGAGAGGAGGAGAGGGGCGGCGGCGCTGCGGCTTTATATGGGGGTCGGTCTCTGTGCGTGGAGAAGGGGCAGGAGGAGGCCGGGCAGCGCACGGCGTCCATGGTGGCGGCGCTGCGTACGACGGGCGGAGTCCGCCCGTGGTCGGGGAAGCGCGGTGCTGGGCTGGGCCGTGGCCTGGCTGGGAGCTGGGCCGGCCCAGTCGACGAAGAGGTTTCCTTTTTTAAATAAAGATTTTCCAGTCAAACAAAAATAAATAAAACAAAATAAACAAAAATATTATATAGGCATATAATATATCAAAATTTTCAGAAAACAATTTTCTACAACGTGAAAATTTTTATAACTTTAAATAAAATCTACAAAAATTCAAATAAATCAAACAATGCTACTGATACAATAAAACCCACTAAAACAATTTCAAAAATACCAAAATGATTTCAAATTAATTTTTCTCCAATTTTCTAGTGTAGGGAATCATGTTACCCTATTTTCCATATATTTTACTTTTGGAGAAAAATAATTTGAATAAAACCCAAATTACTCCTAATTGAAAATAATTTCCAAAAGGACTTTGAATTTGATCCTTTTAAACTTCCAACTCATATTTCATATGTTTTGAAGAAGTCATTTTATCTTCTCTCATGAAAATCATTGAGTTTCTTAAAGTTCTGAATTTGAAATATTTTCAAATGAAATACAAATCTTTTCAAAACCCTTTATCATTTATTTAAATGGAAGAAGTCATATTATCTTCACTCCATGGTTTTGTGATGAAAAGAATTTGAATTCATGGAGATCAAAATGCAAAATGAAAGTTTGGGAAAGTCCTTTTATTGAAGGAAATATGCCCTAGAGGCAATAATAAAGTTATTATTTATTTCCTTATATCATGATAAATGTTTCTTATTCATGCTAGAATTGTATTAACCGGAAACATAATACATGTGTGAATACATAGACAAACAGAGTGTCACTAGTATGCCTCTACTTGACTAGCTCGTTGATCAAAGATGGTTATGTTTCCTAACCATAGACATGAGTTGTCATTTGATTAACGGGATCACATCATTAGGAGAATGATGTGATTGACTTGACCCATTCCATTAGCATAGCACTTGATCGTTTAGTTTGTTGCTATTGCTTTCTTCATGACTTATACATGTTCCTATGACTATGAGATTATGCAACTCCCGTTTACCGGAGGAACACTTTGTGTACCACCAAACGTCACAACGTAACTGGGTGATTATAAAGGTGCTCTACAGGTGTCTCCGAAGGTACTTGTTGGGTTGGCGTATTTCGAGATTAGGATTTGTCACTCCGATTGTCGGAGAGGTATCTCTGGGCCCTCTCGGTAATGCACACCACTTAATCCTTGCAAGCATTGCAACTAATGAGTTAGTTGTAGGATGATGTATTACAGAACGAGTAAAGAGACTTGCCGGTAACGAGATTGAACTAGGTATTGAGATACCGACGATCGAATCTCGGGCAAGTAACATATCGATGACAAAGGGAACAATGTATGTTGTTATGCGGTCTGACCGATAAAGATCTTCGTAGAATATGTGGGAGCCAATATGAGCATCCAGGTTCCACTGTTGGTTATTGATCGGAGACGTGTCTCGGTCATGTCTACATTATTCTCGAACCCGTAGGGTCCGCACGCTTAAGGTTTCGATGACAGTTATATTATGAGTTTATGAGTTTTGATCTATCTAAGGAGTTCGGAGTCCCGGATGAGATCGGAGACATGACGAGGAGTCTCGAAATGGTCGAGACATAAAGATGAATATATTGGACGGCTATATTCGGACACCGGAAGTGTTTCGGGTGATTTCGGAGAAAATCGGAGTGCCGGAAGGGTTACCGGAACCCCCCGGGGAAGTATTGGGCCTTAGTGGGCCTGAGGGGAGAGAGAGGGCAGCAGCCCAGGAGGTGGCGCGCCCCCTCCCATGGGGAGTCCGAATTGGACTAGGGGAGGGGGGCGCGGCCCCTCTTTCCCTCTCCCTCTCCCTCTCTTTTCTTCCCCCTTCTCTCTTCCTAGTTGGACTAGGAAAGGGGAGTCCTAGTCCTACTTGGAGGAGGACTCCCCCTCCCTGGCGCGCCCCAAGGGCCGGCCGACCTCTACCCCTTGCTCCTTTATATACAGGGGGCAGGGGGGCACCTCTAGACACACAAGTTGATCTTCATGATCGTTCTCTTAGCCGTGTGCGGTGCCCCCCTCCACCATAATACTCGATAATATTGTAGCGGTGCTTAGGCGAAGCCCTGCGACGGTAGAACATCAAGATCGTCACCACGCCGTCGTGCTGACGGAACTCTTCCCTGACACTTTGCTGGATCGGAGTCCAGGGATCGTCATCGAGCTGAACGTGTGCTAGAACTCGGAGGTGCCGTAGTTTCGGTGCTTGATCGGTCGGGCCGTGAAGACGTACGACTACATCAACCGCGTTGTGCTAACGCTTCCGCTTCCAGTCTACGAGGGTACGTAGATAAGACTCTCCCCTCTCGTTGCTATGCATCACCATGATCTTGCGTGTGCGTAGGAATTTTTTTTGAAATTACTATGTTCCCCAACAGTGGCATCAGAGCCTAGGTTTTATGCGTAGATGTCATATGCACGAGTAGAACACAAGTGAGTTGTGGGCGATATAAGTCATACTGCTTACCAGCATGTCACACTTTGGTTCGGCGGTATTGTTGAATGAAGCGGCCCGGACCGACATTACGTGTACGCTTACGCGAGACTGGTTTTACCGCCGTGCTATGCACACTGGTGACTAGCGGGTGTCAGTTTCTCCAACTTTAGTTGAACCGAGTGTGGCTACACCCGGTCCTTGAGATGGTTAAAACAACACTAACTTGACAAACTATCGTTGTGGTTTTCGATGCGTAGGTAAGAACGGTTCTTGCTAAGCCCGTAGCAGCCACGTAAAATTTGCAACAACAAAGTAGAGGACGTCTAACTTGTTTTTGCAGGGCATGTTGTGATGTGATATGGTCAAGACGTGATGAGATATAAGTTTTTGTATAAGATGATCATGTTTTGTTGAAGTTATTGGCAACTGGCAGAAGCCTTGTGGTTGTCTCTTTATTGCATAAGATGCAAGCGCCAAATAATTGATTTACTTTATCGCTATGCGATAGCAATAGTTGCATGAGCAGTAGTTGGCGAGACGACCATGTGACGACACATTGATATAGATCAAGATGATGGAGATCATGGTGCCATGCTGGTGACGATGGAAATCATGAGATACTTTGGAGATGGAGATCAAAGGCACAAGATGATGATGGCCATATCATGTCACATATTTTGATTACATGTGATGTTTATCTTTTATACATCTTATTTTGCTTAGTTCGACGGTAGCTTTATAAGATGATCTCTCACTAATTATCAAGGTACAAGTGTTCTCCCTGAGTATGCACCATTGCGAAAGTTCTTCGTGTTGAGACACCACGTGATGATCGGGTGTGATAGGCTCTATGTTCAAATACAACGGGTGCAAAACAGTTGCACACGTGGAATACTCAGGTTAAACTTGACGAGCCTAGCATATAACAGATATGGCCTGGAACACGGAGACCGAAAGGTCGAGCGTGAATCATATAGTAGATATGATCAACATAGTGATGTTCACCATTGAAACTACTCCATCTCACGTGATGATCGGACATGGTTTAGTTGATTTGGATCACGTGAGCACTTAGAGGATTAGAGGGATGTCTATCTAAGTGGGAGTTCTTAAGTAATATGATTAATTGAACTTTAGATTATCATGAACTTAGTCCTGGTAGTATTAGCATATCTATGTTGTAGATCAATAGCTCACGTTTCGCTCCCCTGTTTTATTTTTGATATGTTCCTAGAGAAAACTAAGTTGAAAGATGTTAGTAGCAATGATGCGGATTGGATCCGTGATCTGAGGTTTATCCTCATTGCTGCACAGAAGAATTATGTTTTTGATGCACCGCTAGGTGACAAACCTATTGGAGGAGCAGATGCAGATGTTATGAACATTTGGCTAGCTCAATATGATGACTACTTGATAGTTTAGTGCACCATGCTTAAACGGCTTAGAATCGGGACTTCAAAGACGTTTTAAACGTCATGGATCATATGAGATGTTCCAGGAGTTGAAGTTAATATTTCAAGCAAATACCCGAGTTGAGAGATATGAAGTCTCCAACAAGTTCTATAGCTAAAAGATGGAGGAGAATAGCTCAAGCAGTGAGCATGTGCTCAAATTGTCTGGGTACTACAATCGCTTGAATCAAGTGGGAGTTAATCTTCCAGATAAAATAGTGATTGACAGAATTCTCTAGTCACCATCACCAAGTTAGTAGAACTTCGTGATGAACTATGATATGCAAGGGATAACGGAAACGATTCCCAAGCTCTTCGTAATGCTGAAATCAATGAAGGTAGAAATCAAGAAAAATATCAAGTGTTGATGGTAGACAAGACCACTAGTTTCAAGAAAAGGGCAAAGGGAAGAAGGGGAACTTCAAGAAGAACGGCAAGCAAGTTGCTGCTCAAGTGAAGAAGCCCAAGTCTGGTCCTAAGCCTGAGACTAAGTGCTTCTACTGCAAAGGGACTGGTCACTGGAAGCGGAACTGCCCCAAGTATTTGGCGGATAAGAAGGATGGCAAAGTGAACAAAGGTATATTTGATATACAGATTATTGATGTGTATTTTACTAGTGTTCGTAGCAACCCCTTGGTATTTGATACTGGTTCAGTTGCTAAGAGTAGTAACTCGAAACGGGAGTTGCAGAATGAACATAGACTAGTTAAGGGTGAAGTGACGATGTGTGTTGGAAGTGGTTCCAAGATTGATATGATCATCATCACACACTCCCTATACTTTTGGGATTAGTGTTGAACCTAAATAAGTGTTATTTGGTGTTTGCGTTGAGGATGAATATGATTTGATCATGTTTATTGCAATACGGTTATTCATTTAAGTAAGAGAATAAATTGTTGTTCTGTTTACATGAATAAAACCTTATATGGTTACACACCCAATGAAAATGGTTCGTTGGATCTCGATCTTAGTGATACACATATTCATAATATTGAAACCAAAAGATGCAAAGTTAATAATGATAGTGCAACTTATTTGTGGCACTGCCGTTTAGGTCATATTGGTGTAAAGAGCATGAAGAAACTCCATGTTGATGGGTTTTTGGAATCACTTGATTATGAATCAGTTGATGCTTGCGAACCATGCCTCATGGGCAAGATGACTAAGACTCCGTTCTCCGGAACAATGGAGCGAGCAACAGATTTGTTGGAAATCATACATACTGATGTATGTGGTCCGATGAATATTGAGGCTCGCGGCAGGTATCATTATTTTCTGATCTTCACAGATGATTTGAGCAGATATGAGTATATCTACTTGATGAAACACAAGTCTGAAACATTTGAAAAGTTCAAAGAATTTTAGAGTGAAGTGGAGAATCATCATAACAAAAATAAAAGTTTCTACGATATGATCGCAGAAGTAAAATATTTGAGTTACGAGTTTGGCCTTCAGTTAAAAACAATGTGAAATAGTTTCACTACTCACGCAACCTGGAACACCATAGTGTAATGGTGTGTCCGAACGTCATAACCATTCTTTATTAGATATGGTACGATCTATGATGTCTCTTACCGATCTACCACTATCGTTTTGGGGTTATGCATTAGAGACAGCTGCATTCACGTTAAATAGGGCACCATCTAAATCTGTTGAGACGACACCGTATGAACTATGGTTTGGCAAGAAACCTAAGCTGTCGTTTCTTAAAGTTTGAGGTTGCAATGCTTATGTGAAAAAGTTTCAACCTGATAAGCTCTAACCCAAATCGGAGAAGTGCGTCTTCATAGGATACCCAAAAGAAAATGTTGGGTACACCTTCTATCACAGATCCGAAGGCAATATATTCATTGCTTTGAATGGATCCTTTCTAGAAAAAGAGTTTATCTCGAAAGAAGTGAGTGGGAGGAAAGTAGAACTTGATGAGGTAACTGTACCTGCTCCCTTGGAAAGTAGTTCATCACAGAAATCTGTTCCTGTGACTACTACACCGATTAGTGAGGAAGCTAATGATGATGATCATGTAACTTTAGATCAAGTTACTACCGAACCTCGTAGGTAAACTAGAGTGAGATCCGCACCAGAGTGGTACGCTAATCCTGTTCTGGAGGTCATGTTACTTGACCATGACGAGCCTACGAACTATGAGGAAGCGATAATTAGCCCAGATTCCGCGAAATGGCTTGAGGCCATGAAATCTGAGATGAGATCCATGTATGAGAACAAAGTATGGACTTTGATTGACTTGCCCAATGATCGGCGAGCCATTGAGATTAAATGGATCTTCAAGAGGAAGACGGACGTTGATAGTAGTGTTACTATCTACAAAGCTAGAATTGTCGCAAAAAAAGGTTTTCGACAAGTTCAAGGTGTTGACTACGATGAGATTTTCTCACTCATATCTATGCTTAAGTATGTCGGAATCATGTTAGCAATTGCCGCATTTTATGAAATTTGGCAAATGGATAAACAAAACTGCATTCCTTAATGGATTTATTAAAGAAGAGTTGTATATGATGCAACCAGAAGGTTTTGTCAATCCTAAAGGTACTAACAAAATATGCAAGCTCCAGCGATCCATCTATGGACTGGTGCAAGCATCTCGGAGTTGGAATATACGCTTTGATAAGTTGATCAAAGCATATAGTTTTATACAGACTTGTGGTGAAGCCTGTATTTACAAGAAAGTGAGTGGGAGCACTACAACATTTCTGATAAGTATATGTGAAAGACATATTGTTGATCGGAGATAATGTAGAATTATTCTGCAAAGCATAAAGGAATGTTTGAAAGGAGTTTTTTCAAAGAAAGACCTCGGTGAAGCTGCTTACATATTGAGCATCAAGATCTATAGAGATAGATCAAGACACTTGATAAGTTTTTTAATGAGTACATACCTTGACAAGATTTTGAAGTAGTTCAAAATGGAACAGTCAAAGGAGGAGTTCTTGCCTGTGTTACAAAGGTGTGAAGTTGAGTAAGACTCAAAACCCGACCACGGCAGAAGATAGAGAGAGAATGAAAGTCATTCCCTATGCCTCAGCCATAGGTTCTATAAAGATGCCATGCTGTGTACCAGACCTATTGTATACCCTGCCCTGAGTTTGGCAAGGGAGTACAATAGTGATCTAGGAATAGATCACTAGACATTGGTCAAAATTATCCTTAGTGGAATAAGGATATGTTTCTCGATTATGGAGGTGACAAAAGGTTCGTCGTAAAGGGTTACGTCGATGCAAGTTTTGACACTGATCCAGATGACTCTAAGTCTCAATTTGGATACATATTGAAAGTGGGAGCAATTAGCTAGAGTAGCTCCATGCAGAGCATTGTTGACATAGAAATTTGCAAAATACTTACGGATCTGAATGTGGCAGACCCGTTGACTAAACTTCTCTCACAAGCAAAAACATGATCACACCTCAGTACTCTTTGGGTGTTAATCACATAGCGATGTGAACTAGATTATTGACTCTAGTAAACCCTTTGGGTGTTAGTCACATGTCGATGTGAACTATGGGTGTTAATCACATGGTGATGTGAACTATTGATGTTAAATCACATGGCGATGTGAACTAGATTATTGACTCTAGTGCAAGTGGGAGACTGAAGGAAATATGCCCTAGAGGCAATAATAAAGTTATTATTTATTTCCTTATATCATGATAAATGTTTATTATTCATGCTAGAATTTTATTAACCAGAAACATAATACATGTGTGAATACATAGACAATTAGAGTGTCACTAGTATGCCTCTACTTGACTAGCTCGTTGATCAAAGATGGTTATGTTTCCTAACCATAGACATGAGTTGTCATTTGATTAACGGGATCACATCATTAGGAGAATGATGTGATTGACTTGACCCATTCCGTTAGCATAGCACTTGATCGTTTAGTTTGTTGCTATTGCTTTCTTCACGACTTATACATGTTCCTATGACTATGATATTATGCAACTCCCGTTTACCGGAGGAACACTTTGTGTGCCACCAAACATCACAACGTAACTGAGTGAGTATAAAGGTGCTCTACAAGTGTCTCCGAAGGTACTTGTTGGGTTGGCGTATTTCGAGATTAGGATTTGTCACTCCAATTGTCGGAGAGGTATCTCTAGGCCTTCTCGGTAATGCACATCACTTAAGCCTTGCAAGCATTGCAACTAATGAGTTAGTTGTAGGATGATGTATTACGGAATGAGTAAAGAGACTTGCCGGTAACGAGATTGAACTAGGTATTGAGATACCGACGATCGAATCTCGGGCAAGTAACATACCGATGACAAAGGGAACAACGTATGTTGTTATGCGGTCTGACCGATAAAGATCTTCGTAGAATATGTGGGAGCCAATATGAGCATCCAGGTTCCGCTATTGGTTATTGACCGGAGACGTGTCTCGGTCATGTCTACATTGTTCTCGAACCCGTAGGGTCCGCACGCTTAAGGTTTCGATGACAGTTATATTATGAGTTTATGAGTTTTGATGTACCGAAGGAGTTCGGAGTCCCAGATGAGATCAGAGACATGACGAGGAGTCTCGAAATGGTCGAGACATAAAGATCGATATATTGGACGGCTATATTCGGACACCGGAAGTGTTTCGGGTGATTTCGGAGAAAACCGGAGTACCGGAAGGGTTACCGGAACCCCCCGAGAAAGTATTGGGCCTTAGTGGGCCTGAGGGGAGAGAGAGGGCGGCAGCCCAGGAGGTGGCGCGCCCCCTCCCATGGGGAGTCCGAATTGGACTAGGGGAGGGGGGCGCGGCCCCTCTTCCCCTCTCCCTCTCCCTCTCTTTCCTTCCCCCTTCTCTCTTCCTAGTTGGACTAGGAAAGGGGAGTCCTACTCCTACTAGGAGGAGGACTCCCCCTCCTTGGCACGCCCCAAGGGCCGGCCGGCCTCTCCCCCTTGCTCCTTTATATACAGGGGCAGGGAGCACCTCTAGACACACAAGTTGATCTTCGTGATCATTCTCTTAGCCGTGTGCGGTGCCCCCCTCCACCATAATCCTCGATAATATTGTAGTGGTGCTTAGGCGAAACCCTACGATGGTAGGACATCAAGATCGTCACCACGCCGCCGTGCTGACGGAACTCTTCCCCGACACTTTGCTGGATCGGAGTCCGGGGATCGTCATCGAGCTCAACGTGTGCTAGAACTCGGAGGTGCCGTAGTTTCGGTGCTTGATCGGTCGGGCCGTGAAGACGTATGACTACATCAACTGCGTTGTGCTAATGCTTCCGCTTCTGGTCTACGAGGGTAAGTAGACAACACTCTCCCCTCTCGTTGCTATGCATCACCATGATCTTGCATGTGCGTAGGATTTTTTTTTTGAAATTACTACGTTCCCCAACATTTATTTCCTCTCATTTAACTTTCGAAAAGTTTCAAATTCACTCACTTTCAGTCAATCAATCAAACAATCAATCAAATCTATCTATTTATTATAACATTCCAAATTTTATAATTTTGGGATGTTACAGGGGGTTGGCGAAAACCAAGTGGTCGAAGTGCACTGGAGGGGTTGTGCGCACAGGGTCTGCGAAGCCCGTGTGCACGGGGTCCCGAAGGAGCGGGCGAACAGCTCCAGATCCGTGGCAAATCTCGAATGTAAGGTCAAAATCGAAGGATGGAAGGTAGGGGAAGGTGGAGGAAAGCTAGATCCACTTGAAACCAAGCAAATCCATGGATCAAATCCAACAAAACCTCATCAAACCAGCAAATCACAAAAAAAATTGGGGCTATTTTTGGTTGGGAATTTTCAAAATTCGAACAAAAACAACAAAACTAGGCTATAAAACAAAGAGGGGGGCTCCAAGTTTGTGATCAACGTGGCTCTTGATACCAAGATGTTGTAGGGTGGAACCCTAAGTGGGGATCTTTCATGAATTGGAGGGGGGATCCCCCAAGAACAAGAAGAATACAAGAGGGAAAACAAGAGGAACACTCAATTGACTAGATCCAATCACACATATGCTAGATCCAAGAACACACAAGAGTTCACATGATCCAAAAACAACAAAGGAAATATACAAGATACTAGTTCATCCCAATCCTATGAGGCGAGAGGTCTTGATGATCCTATGATGGGGATCCTTCCCACATGTGGGGGTCTTGATATCCACAAGTGGATCTTCTCCCTTAGGAGGACATGATCTCCTAGAGGAGGGGATACAAGGAGCAAAGCTCACAAATGTCTCACATATACTTTGCTATCCCTACCAAATGGTCTAGGTACGGAATATATAGGTGGCTGGAGGTGAGGGAGGAAGTGGATGAAGAGGAGGCCCAAACAGCAATCATAGTCGTCCATCCTGTAGGGCCCGTGCGCACGGGGTAAGTTGGGCCCGTGCGCACGGGGTCCCGTGGTCATGGTACAAGCCCATGCGCACGGGGTGCTCCAGCGCCAACTTCCTGTGTAGTCCGTGTGCACGGGGTCTTCGAGGCCCGTGGGCACGGGGTCGCCTGGGAGGTGCAGAGTTGATCTTGTTGCACTCCTTCTTCCTCCTTGTGGCCTTGGGGTCCTTCTCCTTGGCCTCCGGCATGCTCCCCAACTGCTTGGTGACGGCCGTCCTCGTACCTAGTGATGCACAATGATCCATGGTGAGGTACCAAGTCCTATGGATATTCATGTAAATCTTGGAGAGGAGCGGGTTCACTTTAGGTTCGTTAGGTCCACTTGAGGCTTGAGGTGCAATGAAGGTGAACATGGTGAAAGCTCTAAGAATCATAAAAAATATTAGGCAAACCATCTATACCCCTACCTTTATATATTTATATATATATAGAGAGAGAGTAGCACTATTCTGATCCCGGGATCAGAATAATTATTCTGATCATGGTTCGCGCTATATAGGGCGCGAGGAGGTATCCCGAACTCACGGAAGCGTTAGCGAAAAAAGAAAAAAAAGGAAAAAAAAACACTCCCGATCCCATCGCCCCCAACCTCGTGCCCCCGCACCAGATCTCCCTCACCCCCGCGCCGCCGCAAGAACCTCCCCGGGGTCCCCGCCGCCGCGCGACATTCGTGGCCGCCCTACCGCCGCGCGACCTCCCGGGACCCTTTCTAGTCCGCGCCGCCGCCCCGCCTCCCTTCCTGGCTGCTGCCGCCGCCCGGGGTCCAATCAACGACAGCGCCGCCCACCGGGTCCCTGCCGCCACCGCTGGAAGGGGTCCCATCGATGGGAGCACCCTGCGACGCACGCCACCCACCGGGTCGCGGTCTTCTCCCTCCACCAGCCCCCGAGTGTGGCTTCCTCTGGCTCCCATGTGCTCCTCGACTCTGGTGGGTGTGTGTCCCAGCACCTCCCCACCGACCTTCTTCGACGGAGCTGGCGGTGGCTCCTCCTTCCTGCAGCAACATGCACTCCTCAAAAAAGTGACACCCACCTGCTGCTATGCCGACCTGCTCCCTCTGCTACCCATGAACTTTCCATTTTTCCATGAGTGCTAGTTCTTTTATCTCATGAACTATGTGAACAAGTACTGTAAGCTAGGAACACTAATTCTTTTGATTTTTGGTCTGTGTCAGAGGAGCATGTTTCCCTGGATTCCAACTACAGCGGTCGACGTTGTCAAGAAACCCAACTTGCGGTGCGGACTTTCTTCTCGCGACCAATCTGAACTTCAGTGCCCTACTGACGTCTTCCTCCTGAACCCTGTTCCTCTCGGCGTCCAATTTTAAACACTATAAAGTTGGGGAAATGATGGTTTATGGGTTTCAAATATTAATCATTGCAAAAGATGTTGTTAGCATTGTTTTGAGTTTTTATGTGTGCATTTTAATTTGCTAGAATTTTTTGTATGGCATACATGATCAAGTTCAGAGGACACTTGTGTTCATGCATGCACAAATGGTTGTGTGTGTCTTCGTGCAATGGGCAGTTCTTTTTTTCTTTCTACGTACAAAAATAAAGAAGTTCAAACAAAAAAATGCAAAGGTTCAAAAAAATATGTGACAAAAAAGGTCGTTTAATATACCAGCGAAAAAATGTAAATTCACACAGGAAGTTCAATATATAAGAAGTTTTTTGTATGTTTTATCATGTAGGAAGCTATTTAAAAAAAATAGAGTTGTTGAAAATTCATTAAAAATGCATTATTTTCTGTGACGAATGGATAATACCACGAAGTCCAGATTGAAAAACCAAAAAGTCAATTTAAAAAAAAGTAGAATAGTTCAATGTATACGAAAAGCCCAGATTTTCCTCATTACTAAATAATAAACCAAGAAGTTCAATTTCAAAAACCGGAGCAATTCGATATTTAATACAAAAACTCAATTTTTCTCATTACTAACGAATAAACCAAGAAGTTCAGTTCGAAATGACGAAGAAGTTGTATAATGTTTATTACAAAACTAAGATTTTTTTTCCGTTACAAATAAACAACACCGAGAAGTCCAAACTGAAAAAAGAATCATGAAGTTCAGTTTTATAAAATAGAATTGTTCATTGTATATGAAAAACCCAGATTTTCCTCGCTACTAAATAATAAACCAAGAAGTTCAGTTTCAAAAATTGGAGCAGTTTCAATATTTATTACAGAAACTCATAATTTTACGTTTTGTGAAATTTTACGATTTTCCAAATTACTCTTTAACCATAGGGAATTAGAGAAAACTTTCAACATGTGGAAGGAGCGGTTTTGCAGCAGCTTTCTAACGCCATATTATTTGCCTCATTCCGATAAACGGTTTAGAAATGCGATCAAAAATATGATTCATGTTTTTTGTATGAAGAAAAATGGTTTTCAAAACTGCTCTTAAATCGCTCACATTTTGCCAAAAATTTAACTTGGGTCATGATACTGGTATCCATAGCTTTCCAACAGTATATAGCAAGCCCCATTTGGGCAATGTTGGCGGAAGTTCAACCTAGCACTGGAGAAAGTTCAGGTCGAACAAATCAGGAAGTAAAATTGCAAAAAACTCAAGTTCATCACGACCCAAGAGCAAAATCTGCCAACGAGCGAGTGGCAGAAGTTCAAGGGAAAAACAACGGGGAGTTCAACTACTACACGGAATGCGTTTCAGGTGAGAATAAAAGAATGCAAAACTAAAAACCTAAAACGTTTGTTGCAAAAAGTTCACGTGCTTCTCCGAGTGAAGTTCGAGAACTCTAGTGCTAGACGTCCGACCTTCAATTACATGTAAAAAAACAGAGTGAAGTTCAAACAAGCATGCCCCAGAAGTTCAACTACTTCACGCAGTGCATATCCATTCGCGATGAACGCAGAAATCATGATCTCGCCATTGAGGTTTGTTCAAAAAATTATTGTGAGAGAGGTTTGTACAAAAGAAATATCATTTGTGTAACACCGACGAATGGGTGAAAAATTACAAACAAAAATACGCGACAGAAGTTCAACGTGAAAACAGAAGGAAGTTCAACCACTACGCTAAATGAATTTTGGATGAAAATGTTCTAAACCATCGTGATTATGAAAAAAATGATCAAGACGGAAAAGTTGCGTGTTTACAGCAGCTTTCCATCGGTACATCACTTGCTCAATTTTGGTGAGTGGATGAAGAGCTACGAGCAGTGGATGGAGAGCTGCGAGCAAAAAAATACGTGAAAAACAGAGTGAAGTTCAGGTGCGCACGCCGAGAAGTTCAAGTTCTTCACACGATGCATTTTCGACAATCTGTTTCGCAAAAAAGGCAAAACGAATGATCTCGCTGTTTTCGAAATTACTTGAAAACGGCTAGAAATCAGAGAAAACCATCAACATGAAAAAGTTTCGCATTTTCCGTAGCTTTTCAACGGTATATTATTTGCATCATTCCGATAAAGTTTGTCCAAATTACGACAAAAATACGTTTTCCGCCATTTTTTAAATTGACTTAAAACCGTAAGGAATTGGGAAAAATAATATATACCAAAAAGTTTCGCATTTCCTCAAGCCTTCCAACGCCATATCATTTGCTGCATTCCGACCTACGGTTGAAACATTATCTCGAAAATACGAACTCTATGGAACTTGTACCATTTTCTAAATTACTTTTAAACCGTTGAAAATTAGAAAAAACTTTTAACATGGAAAATAGCGCATTTTCATAAGCTTTCCAACCCCATATAATTTGCCTCAATTGAATTAGCCGTTTAGAAATGTCATCAAAAATACGAACTCGGCTGTTCGGTTTGCGAAATTTTACGATTTTCCAAATTACTGTTTAACCATAGTGAATTAGAAAAAACTTTCAACATATGGAAGGAGCGGTTTTTTAGCAGCTTTCAATGCCATATTATTTGCCTCATTCTGATAAACGGTTTGGAAACGCGATCGAAAATACGATTCACATTTTTTGTATGAAGAAAAAACGATTTTCAAAACTGCTCTTAAACAGCTTACATTTTGCCAAAAATTTAACTTGGGTCATGGTACTCATGTCCATATCTTTCCAACGGTATATGGCAAGCCCCATTTGGGCAATGTTGGCGGAAGTTCAACCTAGCACTCGGGGAAGTTCAACGTACTACTATCGGGGCAGGTCAGGTTGTGATCAAAATATTATTCTCATCCCGTGATCAGAATAGTGTTTATATACATATATATATATATGGTTTGACATAAGAAAATAAAAATATAGGTCATAAGACAAGAAAATTTACAGTTTATGTGTATTTTAGACCATATTTTTACGTTTGTAATTTTACATAACATAAAATATATTTTACGGCGATTATATATTTTCTTACGATCCCTTTTTGTGTCGGAAATAAGACAAAACTTACGGAACATAAAATTATGATGCATTGATGGTAAAATAGAGAGGAGTGAAGAATAACTATCCCTCACCCAGGATGACGAATAGCGCGACCATCAATGCATCGTAAACTAAGCCCGTTCAAACCATGCTTGAACTTGCTAATTATGGAAGTGTCCACATCCCAACCACAGTTTCCACCTGATGGTAAAAGACTCTAGTACATTACCATGTGTGACAATGACTTTTACTATCCAAACCCACAACTCCCTTCAACTAGTAAAATTGACTAGTAAATTATATATATCACACTGTTGTTACTATCGCTCTAGCATACGGTAAAATCGACCAACAATTACTATATTTTGAATAATTATATCTTGGTTATAATTTTCTCAACGTGCGTACATGTAACATTAAGATTAATTTGAAATCATTTTTACTAGAGAGGTCACGTATTTACTACATGCTATCTGAGATTTTATTAACAATGTCCATGCATCTATAGTAAAGAGATTACCTTTTTTGTGGGTATAGTAAAGAGATTACTAATTGTACTACATGTTATACTTCTGATTATTTTCCCAAGAATGTGCAGTAAGGTGGTTAACATGCTTTACTAAATGTTGCATGGGGTGTTACGGCAAACTTCATGACCAGATATGTGTAGTACAAAAGTGCATCTATAGTAAAGAGGTTACTAGTTCTATTACAGGTTACTACCGATTGATTCCCTGGGAATGTATAGTAAATAGGTTACCATGTGTTACTACATTTTACATGGGATTTTACCATCAACTTTGTGACTAAACTTGTGTAATAAAAAGGTTACCATGCTTTACTACTAGTTTTCTATGAATTTACGACCATGTTGGTTGCTTGGGTGGGTGCGCAGTTCCGGCCGGAGCGCAGAATTAGGGCTGGACTATTCTGTTACCCGTAACAGAATAATATTCTGTTACCCTCGCGCCCTATATAGAGGAGGTGATCCGTTTGTCCAAAGCCCACCGGACCTCTTGCATCTGGTCAACCCCCGACCTTCTCCATCCCGAGCGCACACCACCTCCACCTTCCCGCGCGCTCCTAGCCACCACCTCCGTCCCCCACGCCGCCGGACGCTGCCTCCCTCCCCCGCCCCGTCGGACGCCGCCTCCCTCCCCCACGCCGCCGGACGCCGCCTCTCTCACCAGCCTCGCCGGACGCCGGCGCCACCACGACCACCCTCCTCGATGCGCCATTGCCATGACCACCCTCCCCGACGCGCCATCGCCACACCCCCCTCCCCCAGCGTGCCGCCGCCACGACCTCCCTTCCCAGCGCGCGCCGTTCGTCCCTCTTCCCCACTGCGTGCAGGCAGTTCAACGTGCGACCATGGGCCGTTCAATGTCTCCGCCGTGGACACGCCCCTCTACCTCCTTCTGGTTGCCTGTCATCCTGGTGTGGCCAGGGCGTTGGGTTCGCCGACAGTGCGACTAGCAGTCCAACCCTGCCGCCCCAGGCCGTTCACTCGTCGCAGCTCCCAAGTCCCTGCCCACCCCCCTTCTTTCTTCTTCACCGCATAAGCTTTTGCTAAGTGCATGACATGTGTTTTCTAAAATGTCTTAGTGCACTCGCCTACTAGTTTTAATATGTTCATGTTCGTTTGTAGCTAATGTCAAATCTGGTTTCGCTTGAGGCAGGGACAAAGAAGTGAGCAAAAGGAGAAATTGATCAATTGCTCATTATGCAGCTGTGGTTTTCCGATGCACATGTTGACACAACGTATCATTAAAATGGGTATGATCAAAATGCCTCTCATAGGATTTTCTATAAATGTGTACACCTTTGTAGGCTTTTTCAGTTGCTAGCAAAAATAGATTTGTAGAAGTTCAACATAAAAAGTGAAATCAGTTAGTTGATGGAAAATAATTCACTTAGATATGTATACACTGCAGTAGCAGTTTGATTCAAAAAATTCTATAGTTTGTTAAACAAAAAATAAAAACACATAATGTGGTTTAGGGCCTAGACCACAAAAATTTCAGTAACTAAAACAGTTCAAAAAATAGGTACAATGGTAGTTCAGAGTTCAAATATAGTTGTCGTCAGATAATTGGAACTTTTCAGATGTTGAGAGGGAGAAATGCACTGCTCAATTCAAAAAATAGCTAAATGAAAGAACTATAGCTTTCTGTATGCTTGTTTTGTGTTCTTGCATCAAGTGACACCAAACCTGTTTGATGGAATATTCACAAGGAATGATCACACACAAGTGACACACTCAGTCAGAATCTAATTTTGGATCAGTGCAATTCTTATTTTCCATGTGTTCTGCATTTTAGGTGGCGGAGAACCAGTAAGTGCTACTACTGGTGTACGCCAAGTTCAAGGATTTTCCCATGCTCGAGCATACACTGGCTCTGACCTCCACCCGTTGTCGCATGCCTGGGATCCGCAACCTCCGACCTCACATGTGGACCTCGGCTGGCTTCTCTGCCCCGAGTGTCGCCGCCGGTCTCCCTGCAGCATGGCTTCGGTTCCCTCCTCCGGATGCGTCTGCAGCAACCATCTCTACGAGGCACTCGGCACCCTGCAACATGACCGCTCCAAGGCCATGCCTTATGCTTCAGCGGCAAAAAGTGGAGCCTGCTGGAGGAGTCACGGGGTCAAGGACCACCAGCTCAACAGTCCAACTGGTTCCTCTATGGCCGGTCGCTCAAGGAGCTGAGTGCAAGCCGCTCCTTGCTGCAAGCTGCTGCTGCACCTAGGACTGCCCGGCACAACCGCATCCTTTTCTGTTGCTACCGATGCATGCCCCTACGCAGCTACCAATTGCTTCTATTGTTACCTCTATTTTCTATCTGAAGTTCAGCTCTAGTGCGGTGACTAGCGAAGCTAGAGAGGTACAGAATGTTGATTTGACCATAACCCTTACTCACACCTTTAATGTTGCTAGTGGTGGTGTTTATGTTGTTACTTTGATCGAGAAGGAAGTAGGAAGGAGAAGGAGAAGGAGAAGGAGCAGACTAGCAACCTTGACGTGGATGAGAACGAGAAGGCCAAGCATGCCGCCCATGGTGCCCCTCAACGAACAGCTCAAGATCGACAAAGGTAGCTGCCGCAGTGCAATGAGTAATCAAATTTATTCATTTTGTTTGTTTCCTTCCATTCAATCTGGGGAACAATCAACTGTTCTTTAATCTTAACTTGTCTTGTTTGATCTCAACTTCGAATCCATCGGCCAATTAATTGTTCTTTCCTCATACCTCTGCTCTCGACCCTCGATCCTATTGCATTACAGGAAGTGGGCGAGTTTGAGAGAGATTTGAGAGATGAATGTGTATGTGGGGTTGCTGTTGCTATGTATTCTGGTTTTGCATTTATAGGAAGTGAGAAGAAATTCACGAAGATGAATGTGCATGCTGTTGCACTACTGTGTTTGTTGTTTTTAGAAAGTTGATTGCTATCAAAATTTTGTTGCTTAAAATGATGCTATTTGCTGATCGATGCATATTTACATAAAAACTCTAAAAAGGTTTGGACAGAACCCCGTAGATCATTCGAACGCCAAACCCTGTTAAGTTCCCCTTGAAAAAAATCTTATCTTGTTCCTATTTTTTGCAGGTTGCAGCAAAAACAAGTTGCTAAAGTCAAAGTCCCCAAAAAGCCTATTCTTTGCATCTTCAGTACTCACTCAGGTGAGGTCTGAATTTCTTCAAAATCTGAAGTTCAAGTTCTTTGAAAATTTGGCAACAGTTCGATGAAAAGCTTTACCTCAGTACAAAAGTATGGGTACCCAACCAATTTCTGAACAATGTTTCTACTTTCTGCAGGTCCTTGTTGAGATGAGAGGGATGACTAGAAAGTTCAGAGAAGTATATTTACTTGACCCAGAGGTGGTATAGTTTTATTGATCTCCTTTGTAATACTGTGTGGACTAGAAAATGGATTATTTTAATATATTGCGATTTTCAGTCAAATTTTTGTGCCCAAGCTGAGCTTTTTTGTCCATGTACAGTAATAATTAGTGTGTTAATTGTGCATTGCAGAGTTTTGATAGAAATGGTACTTCGTTTGGTTTGTGATATTTAAACTTAGGCATCACCATATGTCTATGTTGATGCCTGTAATTTATCTACTTTGTGTTCCCGAGATTTCTTTTATAGGTCTCTATTACAGAGTGCTGAGAGGGATTGATGTTAAATGTCGAACTTATGTTTTCGTGTGTAGTTGGTAAGATGTATACTGCACATCAGTGTAGTGAGAGAAATAAAAAATGCAGCTAATTATTTTAGATGTTAGATTGTCTAGTGATTTTGTTTCACACAAATTGCAAAAAAGGTCGCACTTTCTTTCGCACTTAGTTCATGCGATTAGTTGTTATAAGTTCGAAGAAGTTTATAATACCTCCAAAGGACTATGAGATTTTTTTTGCATCAAGTGACACTACATATGTTTTGATAGGATGTCCACAAGGAATGATCTTCAATGACGACTAACTCATGTGAATTCCTCCACTAAACTACAGTTCGGTCAGTTAATATTTCAGTAACACGCTCATTTCCGTTTGCTCATTTTAGTCTAGTACAATTTATTATTTTAGCTCAGTCCAAAGAACTTATTTTAACCGTGTAATATACATTGTTTGCAAAGATGAATATAGTTGTTATAGCAAAAACAGTACAAACTTTTTAAAAGTTTCTTTTTGAACTTCTCCCAATTAATATACATGAACTTGATTTTCTTTTTACATGTACTTACAGCAGCTAGTTGGATTTTGTGTGTCTGCTTGTAACACAATCAGTTCATATCTCGGGAGACCATAAGTTCAAGTTCACTAGTATTTACAAATGCTAGTAGCAGTGCTAGCATTTAAAAACTCATGACCTAAGAATTAAGCTTGCATCTTGTTACTTCTATGGAGGCACTAACCTTTTCATTTTTTTAGACCAACCACTGACCCGAGAATTAGCCATGGTGGTGATCGAGGGAGAACACTCGGCCAGAGGGGTTCCCAAATTAGTTGTGCATGGACGGCCACATCAAGCAGTAGTAAAGTTCATCATATGTAGACTAGTTATGAACTAAACATGCAACCTCCTCAATGTGCCTGATGATGCTTGACATACAAGTACATGCATTTGCCTGATATGCAAGTCTGTGTTGTTGGTATGGTCGTCGTGGAGTATTGCAGCGGCACATAGTGGCTCTTCAAGCTGCAAGACTTGCATCCGTTAGCTAGCACCAAATTCTGCTACTGCTCCGACCACTCATGCCAAGAACAGAGAGCACAATTCGCAAGGTTCAGAGCAATCTATCATAGTTGATTCAGTGTCTAGGTCTAGTGGAATCCCAAAGGTGCGTGCAAATCTATGAAATTGCTATGTATGGGATGAGTTTTGTTTGTTGTGAGTAATGGACTAATGGTTATCTGCTACTCCTTTTTGTCAAGAATTTGTAACGAGTTTCAGTTCTGATTTCACTCGCTCACAGTACCATTGTTCTTCATAGCACACCACATGTTTGTGCAAATACCTATGAGGGGATACCATACAATGGAGATGAAAAGGTGTGTTCAAAATAATGTCAAACAACCTGCTCCTTTCAAACATTTTGGATAAGTGCAAAAATGAACGTTTGCAAGTTCAAAACAACTAGTTCAATAAGGTATTCAGAGAGCTTTTTCAGATAAAAGTTTTCCTGCAATTATCATTTTTCGTGTGTGATCATTTCTCCACTTAGAGCAATTTTCATGTGTGATCTGTACTTTAGGTGCTAATATAAGAATTCGTGTCCTCGGGGAGTTCATGTATTACAACCATAGGAGTTCAAAAACTACACAATGAAAAAGTACGCCCCGTAGTACATTTAAACAAAGATACTCTAGAAAGTTTATTGGAAAGAATACTTAACATGAGCGGCATGTTTGTTTTAGTGTGCCTAAAGAATGGTCTGAGGACACAAATGCATCATTTCTTTATTGTTTCTCTTGCTTATTAAAATCTAAATGGATAACTTATCTTGAACTGGATGTTGCTGCAGTTTGGGGATTTTATATTATATGGCATTTGGGGATTTTGCAGCAGTTTATGAAAAGCTAGTAAACTCAGACTCTGGAAGGAGATATCATTGTTTGTTAAGGTCTGGTGTTTAGTTGGTGGTTATGTGGTACCTACACCATCACTTTTCATCAAGACCTCAAGAAGAGATATCATCTCAAGGTGAAAAAAAATCCTTTTACTGCTCCCTTTATTCTCTCACTCGTTCATCTTATTATATGCACACAAAATTCATGTCATCCTAAATTTGTTACACTAGTGCGGGAGCAAAAAATAGATGCACAAGTTCATCTTCAGTGACACACTCGGTTCAAATTCTAATTTTTAGTTAGTACAATTCTTATTATTTTAGTTCAGCGCCGATTTCTGACTTCCTCGGCCATCACCACCACCTCACGTAAGTTCGCTGCCGAGAACAAGCATCACCACGAGCTCGTCCACCATGCTTACTCACAGCCGTCCAAGTGGAGCATGGACATCGGTCCATGTAGAATTGAAGCCACCATCTTCACCAAGCAGAATGGTTGTGCTAGTTCAATTTTTTCAGTCCATCCTCTGTGTGCTATTCAGTACATCTAATGCCAAATCGTAAGTACAATTGCCTCATCTTCATATAACATAACTCAATTTATAATGTTGTTTACTGTTATAATTTTTTGGTACCAGTAACCTTCCTATATACATATGCAGCATCAGTTCAGCCGCTGTTATGGTAATAAGTAGTTTAGTAACTAGAAAAACAACAAAAAGTTGGTTCACTTTTTTTTCTCAGAAGCTTTTTTGGTTCACCTTGTATATGGTTTTTCAGTTGACCTTGTATATGCCTTTTCAGTTCATTGTACATGTTTCAAAAGGAGCTCCCTTAGTTTTAGTAGATGTGGAGATTGGTAAAATCTAAAGTTCAACTTTTCTGATGGGGCACTTCATAAAGCAAAGAAAAAAGAAAGCAGAGCAAAAGTGAAGAAAAAGAAAATAAAACCAAAGTGGTTCTGAGAAGAAAATGCCTACTATCGAGTAATACATTCTCTCATTAGTCTATGGTTATTTGTTCATGAGAATGAAAAAACAGTGGTACTATACAAATTACGTGAGTTGTTCATATAAAAAAATGCCTCAGTTTGTGTAACATCAGTTCTAACTTCTATAGCTTAATAAATGATTAGAAGTCAATCTGAATTCATTTTGATCCATTCTCTTGTGATTTTAGGCTGAACTCCAATACTTGCATCCGCCACCCTAACGTTGGCGTGTTCCCTCAGTCCTCTCTCGACAAATCCAATAGTACAGGTTCTTCGGTGCGCCAAGTATTTCCTGCGGCGATGCCTGCATCATGGCCCATTGAGGAGATCTTGTGTATTCCACATAGAAGAAATATTGTCAGTTCATGAATAGAAAATTTATGTACCAGACTTAATATTAGTTTGGTGCGTATTCTATCTTCAGTCCATGAAAAATCACAGAATAGTTGGTGTGTGTGCAGAAATATCGTCAGTGCAAGTTTCAAAATTCTGTAACTTTAGTTATATCACCTAAATAAGTAATGATTTGTAGCGAGTCCATGAAAAATCACAGAATAGTTGGTCTGTGTGCAGAAATATCGTCAGTGCAAGTTTCAAAATTCTGTAACTTTAGATATATCACCTAAATAAGTAATGATTTGTAGCGAGTTTCTTCAAAATTCAGTAAAGTTTAGATATATCACCCTAATATCGTCAGTGCAAGTTTCAAAATTCTGTAAGTTTAGATATATTGTAAAGAAAAATCGATGAGTCACCATCTGCTTTATATTCATGTTCTCTGCATCACAAGTAGAAAATGGGATTGATTGGGAGTGATCCCTGAACCATTTCATTAAAGTCCATGGTTTCCAACAATGCTAATGCTACCAGAAAGGAGCTGGAGGTGATGAAGCCTCCTAGCTTCTCCAATTAGCATGTTTGGCCAGTCCTGAAGCTCCTCCTCAATCTCTTCGATGATGATTGGGCGCCCATCAAGGACGAGAGCTACCTCATCCTTGTTGACACCATAGATTGCAAACGCAATGAACCAATACCTACCACTACCCGTCATGTAAAAAATGCTACTTTCATTTTTGTTAGCCTTCCTTAATTACCACTTGATGCTCACCTTTCCAATTGCAGTTTCCAAAAAAATTTAGAGCTTCAGTCCAAATATGTTGCTTCTGTGATTATCCATATGTAGAAAATCACACTAAAAGATTGTTTTGTTGTCTGAACCTAAACACATTTTTTCTTTGAGCTTAAATGCATTTATTCTCTGAACATAAACAGGATGGCTCTCTGAACTTAAGTGTGTGTGTTCTGTGTGTATTCTGTGAGTGTTAGAGAATAATATGATGTACTTTGTTCTTGTAGAATGAAAAAATGATGTATGCATTGCTTCTTGGCCCAGCTGAGAGAACCCTCATGTTAAAAAGTATAAAGCAGTTTTGAAGCAATTCCTGGTGTCTTTCAAAGCATTCATGGTTAAAAAGCAACGACAACCTCCTCCGTTCAAGTTGAGCATTGGTCATCGTCCAAGTTGAGGACTAGGTGTCGTCCAAGTTCAAAAAGGGTCGTATGCAAGTACAGAAGTTTGTTTTAGTGAGAAAAATGCGGGGTTTTGACAATATTCTGTATGATTCATATGTTCAACCTTAGAACTTGGTGATATTCAGTATATTTTTCTATGACGAAGGCACACATGAAGTCATGTGCAAATGGTTACCCCCCTAGTGCTTCCAAGATTCATATTTTGTTTCTTGAAATGTGTTGTGTGCCTGTTTGATGAGGTAAAGCAAAGTAAAAGGTGAAAATGTCATTAAAAATACTTGGAAGTACAAATGTGAAAAATAAATAATTTCTGATTCTCGTCAGGTAGGAAGTTTGGAGAAGAAAACATAAGTTTTTAAAAGAAGGGAATGGTAAAAATGTAAGTCCGTTCAACTACATAAACCATGAAGGTACGATGTGTGATGACACCGTCAGTAAGGATAAGGATGAGAAAGAAAACTAAAAACTAAAACTAAAAGAACATCGAGTGATTATTTTTTGAGAAGTACAAACTCTCTAGTACCATAAGTACCATAAATAAAAAATAAAAAATTGCATCAGTTCTGACTCAAGGGACATTAAATTTGCAAAAAAATTGTACCAGTAAAAGTTCGAAGGAAAAAAGCAACTTAATAGATGAAAAAAATAACAAGTTCACAACTACAAAAGTTGTATGTTCAAACATGACGTCTCAGATAAGTTTGGGAAAAAACTCAAATAAAAGAAAAGCCCACGGAAATTCAAATGGTAAAAGTTCAAGTCACAAAACACGAGAAGTTCAAAAACATCGTTGCAAAAAAAGAGTTCAAAAAAGAAACACACAAAACATTTTATTTTTTAAAAAAATATCATTCAATTCAAGATATAAACCATGCAAGTCCGAGGACTATGATACCGTACACCATTGAAAAGTTACGAGGAAAACCATACCAAAAAAAGAGTAAAGTCTAGTCTACGAAAACACGATCATTACAAAATCATACAGACATCAGTTCAAGTAGATTTTTTGGAACCATTCAAAATTACTCTGTGAAAAATACCTCCTGAGTACACACATACACATAGATCAGTACGAGTACTCTGTTTTTTCTGACGTGAAAACAATACGAAGGGTCTCACCGTATTTCAAATTATTCTTCACTAGTTGCGAATTTGAGAAACGTTCAACATGACTAAGTTTCACATTTTCAATAGCTTTGCGTAGACGTTGAACTGAAATCTTTGGCCTCTTTGAAAGTTTCGCATTTGACAATTCTTTGTGAAATTTCGTGGATAAGAAAATAAGCACTCTGGCCCTTTCAAATAGTAAATGGGTTTGGATTCGTGGACAACAATAATTGATGGATGCAAATAAGCAATCTAGCCCTTTCTCTCAAAAAATAGAAATCAGAAACTTGCTATATACACAATTAAGGAACAAACTGCCTCCTCTGTTTCTTCCCAAATTGGGAAGAACGCAATACAACTAGTACTATGTATAGTATAACTGTGCTCTACTTAGCTAAACGATTAACTCCACACAGCGTCTGCGTCTCCGCCATGCCGCTGTGCTCCCTATCCTCTCGCCACGCTCCAGCGTCCGGCGGCTCAATGAGCATCCCCTGCGCCAAGCTCTCATAGTACGACCCGTCAACCATGCCGCCAAACCACTGCTCATCGTCGAGCTCTAGCAAGTCACCTGACAACATGGAGAACAGCGCGCCGCTCGGGATAACGGCCGACTCCTCTGCTGGGCAAGGTACTGGAAGAACAATCTGCTGCCACTGGAACACTAAATTGCTGTCAATATTGATAAATTAAGGTGTTTTTTTGCAAGTTCAATCTCTGATTATTTTCTTGTGGGGAATCCAATCTTTGGTTTACCTTGTAAAAGTACCTCCTTCCGGGCTCCAACCCATTCATGAGGCCATCAAAGACAAAGCCCGGATCCCTCCACCCTACGCTGTCGTTCGCCGGCGCGTCGCACATGTGCTTCTGCTCGTACGTCCTCACCTCCGTGCCCACCTCCGTCCAGCCCTTCTCCTCCCCCTTCTCAAGCCCATACCTCACGGCCCTCTTTCCGGCGTACGCGCACATGAACATCACCCGCATCTCGTCGGCCCTATCGGCGAACGTGAGGTGCACCTGCTCGGGCCGCGTGGCCAAGCCCGTGAAAGAGACCTCGCCAGAGTGGAGGACGCGGTGGCGGCCATGGAGGAGCGGGTTACCGTCGTGGTCGACGTGGTGGTAGGAGTACTCTTTGGCAGTACAGCGAAAGAGGCGGAACTGGTAGGGCACCCGCAGGTTGGGGAGCCATGGGAGGGTGAGCTCTCCACGGCTGTTGCGCCAGGAGGCGGAGCCATTGAGGAAGATGTAGCCGAGAAAGTCGCAGTCGCTGGAGGTAGGGCCTGGGTTGCCGGGAGGGATCGGCCACAAGCAGCTTGGTCGACGGCTGGAGTGGCCGGCTGAACGGACGGGGGAGAGCGGGAGGGGCTCTTATTTGCATTTTTAATAAAAGACAATTAGTTCAACGAAAATGACAGAATCAGTACAACCCCTCGAATGCATCAGTTCAAGTAGGGTAACAGAATAATATTCTGTTACGCGAAACAAAATAGCCCAGATGTGTATATATATATATATATATATATATATACTAGCAAAAAAGCCCATGCATTGCAACGGGAAAGAAAATAACACACGCTCTTAACCCAATAATCATGACTCAAGACCTTAATTAGCCGGCATCTTTTAGTTTCACATGGCATCACATTTGTGTTGCCGACAGTAACCTCGGTGCTCACACAATTAAAACACGTTTGAATGTGGTCAGTCCTAAAGTCTCTCTCGCGCGCGCACGCGTGCACACTCACTCGAAATAAGATGAAAAATATGTTGTTTTTCCTGCAAGATTTTTCATAGGTGTGCATGCCTGGTTCTTGATGTTTTTTTTCTCTCACACTGGTTTTAATAGATGTTTATTTGCAGTTAGAATCACCGACAGTACGAAAGAAAAACGGACTGTGCACTATAGATTAAGTTTGCACCAAACATAATATTTTAGAAAATACTTAACAGCTAAAAATAATATCATATTTAGATTCTACATATTTTTCTAATCAAATTTCATATATAACATGTTAAAATCGAAGTTACGGTTTAAAAGATATGGATAGTTTTGTCTTACATAAACTGTGGATTGATTAACCGAAACGTCAAGGTTTTTTTTGTGAAAACAGAAAAAACGTTTCGGCTAACTTAAAACTGGACGGCGGGTTGATTATCTAAATGTCAGGGGGTTTTCTGGGAAAATAAAAAATGGTTTGTATGTAACTTAAATGTGTACTGCGGGTTGATTTAGAGAAAACTGAGGGGGTTATTTGTAAAATGCATGACGGACGACCAGAAACAGTTCATGCTTTTTATTAGTAGGTAAGATAAGATAAGATAAGATTCAGGAATTTTGTTCGTTTCTTTATAATTTTTGTCCGTCTGTCCGTCTTGACTTTTTAGTACGTCAGCTTTCCTCTCGCGTCCTCAAATATCAGATTCAACCTTCTTTTGAAAGTTAATATCAGATTCAACCTAGGCAGCCCATTATTCTGGTCCCTAGGCAGCCCATTATTCTGGTCCACGGACCATTATTCTGGTCCACCTAGCCCAACAAACAATAGAAATCAGAGAGCTAAGAGGAGGGCGGACTCTCAATCAGTTTGAGTTTTCCCTTGACCCTCCCATAAACATGGGCTCAAGATTCAGGAAAGAGAGAAGGGGAGGCGGTGGATCCCCTGGGGGCGGAAGGAGCCGGTTGACGACCGATCCAACGGGGCACTTCATCTCGACCATGAGGCCGCGGTAGTATACGCTCGCGCACATCCGCCACCTCATCAAGTGAGGACGCTGCCATCGCTGCTTTTGAGAACCCACCGGTCCAGCGGATAGCCATGGTCGATTGGAGCTACTAAGACGGCGGCGGCGCAGGGCGCGCAGCCCCACTTTGAGGTGTGGTGGCTCGTGTCAAGGAGCCAACCATGATTCAGAAGAACGATTTGATTATCTTCTCATGTATGTGAATAATACGGTTTGGTCAGCACACAATTGAAATTTTGAGATCGATCAAACGCAATTGGCCAAAGTTGCTCGTTCAGATGGTTCGTCACTTGGTCCTTCTGACATTCTTGATTTCTTGATTTGGAAGCTGATCGTGCGGTAGATATGATCCGGCACATTGCTGCTGTTAAACCTATGAACGACTCGGAGATAGATGCGCTTGGGGTTAGGGTTCTTGATGGCTTGTGTGCCGATCTTGACCCTGCACTACACGAGACGGAGGAGGACACCATTCCTCAGGTGTCTCTTCATGTAGACGAGCCCGAGGCGCTAGAAGCAGAGAATGACTGTGCTGATCGGGCTGATGGTCTCCCTAAGCCAAAACGGACGTGGAAACGGAAGGTTAATCCCGTCTCGGCAGCACGTAGGAGTGCTAGGATCTGCACTGCAAAAAAATTCATAATGAATTATGAGAGGCATTTTCTGGAATAGCAGAGGTCTTAGAGACTTGGCTAAAAGAAGATTTCTAGCGGAGGCTTCTCTTGAACATCATTTGGATTTTATTGCATTGTCTGAGACCGGAAGAAGCAATTTCACTTCACAATTTCTTGCCACTTTGTCCGGGGGTAGATTTTGACTGGCATTGCCTCCCCCCTCGAGGAAGATCCAGTGGGGTTTTACTTGGGGTTAAGTGCGAAACGTTGGAAGTTCGGAGTGTAGTTTGGGGGGATTTTGCTGTCAAGTTTCGAGTTAGAACTAAGGCAGATGGGTTTGATTGGGCTTTGGTGGCAGTGTACGGAGCTGCGCAACCAGAGCTCAAGCCAGACTTTTTGGCGGATTTGGTTCGTATTTGTGGTAACGAACAGCTCCCCCTCTTAGTGGGGGGATTTCAACATTATCCGTAGGAAGGAGGAAAAGAATAATGACAATTTTGACGGCCGCTGGTCGTTTATGTTCAACACTATTATCGAAAGCTTGGATCTCAGAGAGATAGAGCTTTCGGGTAGGAAATTCACTTGGGCTAATTCGTTACCGGTCCCGATGTTTGAGAAACTTGACCGTGCCCTAGCCAGTGTCGAATGGGAACAGAAGTTTCCTTTGGTAACCGTGCAGGCATTGACAAGAGGTGTCTCTGATCATACAACATTACTAGTCGATTCAGGAGATCAAACTTTTGTGGGCAACAAGAACATTTTCTCTTTTGAACTTGCCTGGTTTGAAAGAGAAGGGTTCCTCGAGTTGTTAGCTCGGGAGTGGGCTAAAGACTCAGGAGGAAGGACACCTATTGAGCGATGGCAATGCAAGATTCGTCATCTCCGAAGGTTCCTTCGAGGATGGGCTAAGCACACGCATAGTATATATAAGGCGGAGAAGAAGAGACTTCTTCTACTTATTCAAAACCTTGAAGTTAAAGCTGAAACATCTATCTTGGATTCCAGTGAGTTGGAAACAAAGATAGAGGCGGAGATGCGACTTAAACAGCTTCTTCGAGAGGAGGAATTGAAGTGGGCGTTGCGAGGACAATACTCAATTCTTTCATATGATTGCTAATGGGAAGCATCGTAAAAAGAGAATTTTCCAGCTAGAACAAGACGAAGGGACGATAGTTGGTCAAAACAATCTGAAAGTCTATATTACCAATTATTATAAGCAGTTGTTTGGTCCCCCGGAAGAGAATTTTGTGTCCTTAGATGAGTCTAGGGTTGAGGATGTTCCTCAACTTGAGACTGCCGAGAATGAGCTCCTGACTGCTCCTTTCTCTGAGAAAGAGGTGTTTAAAGCTATTGCACAAATGGAGAATAATAAGGCTCCAGGTCCGGATGGGTTCCCGGCGGAGTTCTACAAAAAGTGCTGGCATTTTATTAAGGGAGATTTGATGCCCATGTTCCACGAGTTTTTTGAGGGACAGCTTCAGTTGTTTAAGCTGAATTTTGGAACGATAACTCTTCTTCCTAAGAAGATAGACGCTGTTAGCATTGAGCAGTTCAGACCCATATGTATGCTTAATGTGAGTTTCAAAATCTTCACCAAGGTCGGGACGAACAGACTTACGCAGATTGCGCATTCTGTGGTTCATCTGTCCCAGTCTGCTTTCATGCTTGATAGAAATATCCTTGAAAGGGTTGTTGTCTTGCATGAAACGCTCCATGAAATCCACTCAAAAAAATTTGATGGCGTAGTTTTTAAAGTGGATTTTGAAAAAGCATATGATAAAGTTAAATGGCCTTTCCTTCAACAAGCTTTGCGTATGAAAGGTTTTGATCCGGCCTGGAGAAACCAGATTGACTCCTTTACGCAAAAAGGGAGTGTAGGGATTAAAGTGAATGACGACATAGGTCACTATTTCCAAACACACAAGGGGCTAAGGCAAGGAGACCCGATGTCACCGATCCTGTTTAACATAGTGGCGGATATGCTGACTATTTTAATAGGTCGGGCAAAGGATGCAGGGCAGGTAGGCGGCCTGGTCCCACATCTAGTTGACGGAGGGATTTCCATTCTTCAGTATGCTGATGATACTATCATCTTTATGGAGCACGACTTGGCGAAAGCAAGAAACATGAAGGTGCTGTTATGCTTATTTGAACAATTATCTGGCCTCAAAATTAACTTCCACAAGAGCGAATTGTTTTGCTTCGGAAGAGCAAAGGATGACCAGGACACGTATAAAAAATTGTTCGGATGTGAATTGGGCTCCTTACCGTTTACGTACTTAGGTATACCCATTCATCATCGTAAGCTGACTAACTTTGAGTGGAAATGCATCGAGGATCGCTTTGAAAAGAAACTGAGCTATTGGAAAGGGAAGCTCATGTCATACGGAGGACGATTGATTCTGATTAATTCGGTCCTTACCAGTATGCCTATGTTTCTCTTATCCTTTTTCCAGGTTCCGATGGGAGTCAGAAAAAGGTTAGATTTTTACCGATCTCGATTCTTTTGACAGAATGATGAGCTCAAACGAAAGTATAGGCTCGCTAAGTGGGATATAATCTGTAGGCCGAAGGACCAAGGGGGTCTAGGTATTGAAAATTTGGAAGTCAAAAACATATGTCTCCTTAGCAAATGGCTATTTAAACTATCGTCTGAGACGGACGCTACTTGGGCACAAATTTTGCGCAATAAGTATCTTTATGCTAAAACCTTGGCCCAGGTAAACGTGAGGCCTTCCGACTCACCTTTTTGGAAGGGTTTGATGAGAGTCAAACAACTTTTTTTAACAAGTCAAAATTTATTGTCGGGAATGGTGCCACTACGAGGTTTTGGGAGGATACGTGGCTTGGGGAGACTCCCCTTGCACTTCAATATCCTACTTTGTACAACATTGTGCGACGTAGAGAAGCCTACGTTGCAACTGTTTTACAATCCACTCCCCTCAATATTAGTTTTCGGAGGACGCTAGTTGGAAATCGTTGGGAGGCCTGGCTCCACCTTGTTAGACGTTTGATGGAGGTCAGGCTGTCCCAGCAACCAGATCAGCTGTATTGGAAACTTACTAAGAACGGTGTGTTCTCGGTTAAATCTATGTATCTGGATGTCATTAACTCTAGCGTTGTCCCTTCTTCGATTCACGTTTGGAAAGTAAAGGTTCCCTTACGAATCAAAGTGTTTATGTGGTTTGTGCATAAACAAGTCATTTTGACTAAGGATAACCTGGCAAGACGCAACTGGATGGGCTCTTCTAGGTGTAGCTTTTGCTATCATAACGAAAACATCAAACACCTCTTTCTCGATTGTCCGTTGGCTAAGATTCTATGGCGGTCGATTCATATTACGTTTAATATTAATCAGCCCACCTCTATCAACATGTTATTTGGAGCATGGCTTGACGGAGTTGATTCCGATACTGCAAGACACATTCGTGTTGGCGTTTGTGCTTTACTTTGGGCAGTATGGAACTGCAGAAATGGTTTAGTATTTAACCGATCAACAAACATTCACTTTTTGCAGGTTATCTTCAGGGCCACGACGTTCATCCGTATGTGGTCGCTACTCACTCCGACGGAGGCCAGGGAGCGTTTGGTTACTGCGTCTACCCGATGGGAGATGGTAGCGCGGGATATTTTCAACCGGTTTGGATGGCGGTCATGTAATAGGATAGGCATGTAGTGCTCCTATTGTGTTTGCCATACGGTTGTGGCTTTGGGTTTTCGCTCTTTCAAGCTTTTTGTTTATTTTCGCACCTCGATATTTGACGACTTTGCTACTGAATTATGTTTTTAATAATATAAGTCATATGCATCGTTCTGATGCAGAGGCTGGGGTAAATCCCTTTTTTTTTAAAAACTTGGTCCTTCTAACAGCCAACAATACGGCCATATGGGAAGTATAGAAAACCAATGCATGCAACCACACGATCATGATCCAGAAAAACCTGATCCACCACCGATCCACTGCTCTGGCTACCGTTCGTCGTCGAGCGCCTGCACCGTTCCTGCGCCGCCCTCCGCCCATACTGTACTCACAAATCACCATGTCGTCTTCCTTGACTGGAAACTCCAGCAAAGATGGCTTTATCACATTGAAGCACCGCGGTCGCTGCCGCTATAACTAACGCCAGAAGTAATATCTGGGTGATAAGGGCACCGGATGACAATTAGCTGGATGCATGCTTATCAACTGAAGGCAAGCAGCTAGATGCATGTACGGTTGATTACTGGAGGCGGACCGATAAAATACTAACAACTTCGAGCACGTCACGTCCTCAGGTGCGTCCCTATGCATATGTCATTATGTGCATGAAGCAAATAGCTAGATGCAGCATTGACATTAACTAAACTGAATTAGACTTCAAGATACTTTTTATTTTCTATTATTGCCACATCTGTCACAATTTATATCCACAATTACTCACGCTTGTTGCCGTCTCCATAAAAAACTCAAGGTCTATCCAAAATGGGCTGGTTATGAAAGTCCCCACATAGTCCTTCTGCTTAGACTAGCCAGTGAGAGTAATTTCAGCAGTAACATCAAGTCCACCTCAACAAATTTGCTTATGTGGCAATAAGTTAATGAGGAGAGAGGGAGTTGTAGTAACTTAGCTAGTTACGGTAACATCACATGTTCCAATGTAATATGAGTCTATAACATAATAAAAGAAGCTTTGTATATTACCACAGTTACGTTACTACCCACTATGAAGATAGTAACATAGTCTAGGAATATGTGTATGTTACTAGTGTATGTTACTCTTCATTGTGGCTAGTCTTACCAAAATCTAACAGTGGTTATAAATGCATGGAAGTTTACGCACGCATTATGCGCTTACAATTATCTCTCGGGTAGAGCAGTATCAATTAACCTCACCAGATCCTCAGGTCCATGAATTTCACGCATAAAAAATGTAATGCGATCAACAACATTACAATCAGATTTCGAACAGGTCACCGACAAACAGCCTTCCTGATTTAAATATCTCACTTCGTACAAAATTCTTTGCCCCCTGCGAATGCATTCATACGCCTCGGACAATGTCATCCATAGCCTTCTGAAGCCATCGTCTTTTAATATTTTTGTAACATCTGACATAGCACTCCGATTTCCTTCCGAGATAACACAAAGATTCTCAATACTGAAAGCATCTGCAGAAATCATTTTAGATGCAACTTCCCGAATTTGCATAAGGTTATACACATAATGGTGAGTGGCTTCTGGCAAATTGACTTTAGCATCCTCGGGCTCTTGGACATGGTAAAGCTCAATTACATTGACCAAAACAAACCGTGTGATAAAAATGAAGAAATCATGGAAGTTCATGCCTGAAAAAAGAAAAACAACAGCATGTTAGCAGAGAAGGTAAACACGCCATTTGATTGTTCAGGTGATTAATCCACACATTAGAATCTTACCTGTATTTGCCGCCAAGTTGCGTTGACAAAGCGCCTCAAAATTATCACATATATCGCGGATGTCTTCAATATACTCTTTTGCAACTTTGTGGTCTTCATGAAGCAAGTTCCACTGTGAATTTGTACTCTTTAGCAAGAATTATGTTAGTCTGTGAAATAAACTTGACATATACACGTCTACTCACCACCCAATGAAGGTTGTAGGCATTGAACCAATTATGGTTGATAGATATAGTATCCTCCTGCAGTAAATGGTGGAGGAGCAAAAGAAATAAGCAGCTTGCAGTTCACAAATGTTGATTAGAAAACAATAGAATGTAAAACAGAGGAGGTGTAAGAATAATACGAGTCGCTGCATTGATATATTAAAGGTCACCAGAGAAAGCTACACCAATGTTACTGAGAGCATCTCCACTCGTTCGGCCCCCAGGCGCTTGAAATAGCGCCGCCTGGGGGTGAGCCAGCGAAAAAATCGGCGTGGGGGGCTATAGTTCCTAGTTGCCGACCCAAGGCCGCCCTAGACGCCGCTTTTTGATAACCAAATTCAGCCAAAGAGACAAATTTGGAGGAAATTCAGCCGGTTTCATTGAAATTTGTACAAACTGAAAACATAATTAAAAAAACAAACTAAAACTCCAGAGGGCGGCCGTGGCACCGGGACTCCGCCGGCGCTCAACCTCCACGAACCCGGCACCCACATGTCCGGTGGCGCCGGGTAGTCCGCCTCGTAGAGGAGGCGGGCCTCGTCCTCGTGCAGGTGGCGGCGGCCGAAGCCGTTGGCCGTCGCTCCGTCGCCGGGGTAGCGCTCGGCCATGGTCGCCGGCGGGGAGAGAGGGTAGAGGGTCGTCGGCGTTAAGAGGGCGAGAGGGGCGTCGGCGGCGAGAGGGGAAGAGGGGCTGTGGCGAGGAAGTGTGAGGCCACCGGCGATGGAGGGGCGGCTTTTATAGCCGCGGGTCGGCGGCGAGCGGGCGACCGCCATGTGTACGCGTGGGGGGAGGGGGCGGGACGCGCGTTGGCGCGCCTTCACTGCACCGCTCGTGAGGAATCAATGCAAGGCTGACCGGCGGCAGCCTTAGCATTGATTCCCCGCAGGAAACCGAGGCGATGAGGACGACGAATGCGCCTAGTCGCTGACTCGGCCGGTCTACTAGGCTTTTGCGCCAAAAATGTTTCCCCC